>NW_024541344.1:0-155333 GCF_016758755.1 Suillus discolor
TCATATCTAATCGATCATCAGGCGATCCAGCGATAGCAGTCAGTGGCAGTATTACCTTTCTCAGTGGTTTCTAACACTCCCTTGTAAGCATTTTTTTCCAAACTGAAACACCATCTTTGCATCAAACCAATGCATCGAAAGATTCCCTAGGGCTGAGAAATGAATACAACATCAACACAATCATAATCAAGGATGATCGGATGTATGAGCATCACGTTGCCAGGGTTCAACTATACAACATATGATGTTCGCAGAGCCCAAGACGTCATCAACCCAAGAACTCCTCATCACAACGTCATGGTTGTTTGTTCCAACCTTGACATGGAATGCCAAGATCATAAATATATCTACAGCAGGGTATGGGTTGTATATCACATCAATGTGATCATTACCGACGCACAATGGTCAACTATACTCCAATCAGAATGGGAGTTCCTATGGATTCATTGGTACAAGCCGCTGGATCAGCGTTCCGACTGGTCTACCTCGACTCTAGATCGAGTGAACTTTCCCCCCCTGACGGATGAACACTCATTTGACTTCCTTGATCCTGCAGATGTGCTTCGTGGGTGTCATATTGTACCTCGTTTCACCGCCGGGAGGAGACATAAGGATGGATTGGGAGTATCGGCATGTGCAGGGGACAAGAATGATTGGTGTGAATACTATATCAATCGGTGAGTCAGTTGTATCACATCATAAGTCAGCATTATTCAATTCATCATGTTAGGTTTGTAGATCGCGACATGCTCATGCGCTTTCACTTGGGCTCGGTGTCGGCCACGTGTACTCTCACTGTCGCGCTACGCAGGCTGGGCTTCAACAATCAGACACACCATCACATCCATTTTTGACTGATATTGAAGAACCCGCAGATAACATGGAAGTCGATGAATTCGAATATGAAGATGAGGGTACTGAGAATGGACTGGATATTGAAGAGTCGCTCAGTTCCAGCGACGAATTGTTGTTGGAACAATTCGATGAGATGTATGATAGATAAGTTGATCTATATTATGAGAATTAGGTCTTGAAAATATTGGGGTAACAGCCCAATGTAGCCAGTACATAAAGGATCAGTCATGGCCAGGGCTTGCGGTGCCTTTCAACGGACTTGTCGCTGCTACTGTACAGGTGAATGTGACTATGTTACCGCTATTCCGCTCTTTCACACTAGCGCTACGCTGATGCTCTACACATATTCGCCCTTTTTAGCACTTTTAGTGTCCAAAAGACCTAATTCCACCGGATTAGCAGTACATTTAGGCGACCGCAAGCGAACAGAACTGGGACCTGAAGCAAGTAATTATATTTAAAGGTGGATATTTTCATGTATTGAACCCACCACGTCTTGCTCTGTCTAACATTATGGAACCCCAGAATGTTAACTGTTATTTTTTCGGCGAGACTCATCCAACGTTTTTGCCTCTCGCCATATGTGTTTTTTTTGCCCTGCCAACAATGTTGCTAACTTAGTCCCTTCAGGGAGGTATAACTGGTCGAAGTGAAAGGTTCCATTTCACGGGATACTTGGCGATACCCCCACGACCCGTCCTTTACCCATTATATGTAGGTGGTTCCCATTTCTTTAAGACTTCGAGTATCTCATCACTGGCCGCAGTGTGTCAGTAACCAGCTTGACGCTGTAGGTGGCTGCTTTTGTGGGGATTATACACTCATGTTCCCTGTAGCTAAAGCTCGAAATTACATTACTCGATTATCTGGTATCAAGCATCAAAGACCACGATCCTGCTTACGAACCCGGCCAACAAGGCAAAGAGGTTCCCATCTACATTGATGTATGAATTTGCATCTGGACTGTGGTGCCTTCCCACTGATTAGTCTTGTAGCGCCGTGTCTCGGGGGTGACATTGGATTGGGACATTGCCTGGTACAAACAAGGGCCTGATAAGATTCATCGAGTCTATCAATGGGTGAGCTCACTTTGTAGTATTGAAGTGATCTCATGTAACAATTCCTTAGCCTCAGGATGACACAGACAATGGGGGTAACTACAACACACTTGCCCATTCCGCTGATTATCCTATGGGACACGTTCCTGTGTGCGCTTCTGCTTCTAGTTTCCGGTCTGCTCCCCTTTCCCGCCTGCTTTCCATTCCTCTCCTGGTCTCCTCTCCCTGTCTGACTATAGCCATGTGTTGGCACAATTCTTGAATATTTTCGATTCAATCGAGAACCCTTCGGCATCATCAGGGATTGAAGTTGGCGTCACTACACAGGTTTGCTCTCCAGTCCTCTTCCGGCCCTGAGATGTATTCACCTTTATACCAGGAGATGGCCGGTAACACTTTCGCAATGGCCGAACCTCTAACTTCATGCGAACAACCTTCGGTCATGCCAGGGGTGTATTTGTCAGCACCACAGTCTCCTGTGGGCTCTTCTGTGAACCTCTACTCTCCTATAGACTCTGTACCAGAGTCGTGGATGATGTCTTCCGCTAAGGATGCTAGCAGCATTCAGGTAGGCAATGATGCATCGCAACCAGATGTGCCCAAGGCTGTTTCCTATGCAGACACACTGCATACGATTCTCCCGGGCTTTCCACAATGGAAGCAAACCCTGGTCTGCCTGCGGCTCAAGATGAAACTCGCGGTTTGCTGTGGGGAGGTCCAGAATCCATTTTTACTCATGCAACCAAGTTTTACTGAACAAAGGATGCATTTTTTCGAGACACTCTTTGAGGAGAGTCTTGTCTGTGGTTAACATAGCTCACGAGGACCTGGAACAAGGTCATAAACTCGTTGATCTAATATCTTCTGGACATACTGACCCTTTCCAGTTGTGTCCAATGACTGGGATAACTGTCATTACAACAAATGAAATGTTAGCATTGGTATGTTGCCCACATTGTTTCTATCGGCATCTCTAACCTAGAATAGGTGTCGAAATTGCTTACAGGCTTTACTTCTGAAGTGAAGCATATGGCCAAATTGGCTATCTTGGACACCAGACCAATGTTTGGTTTCGGCCTCCATGACTCGGCCGCCGCAGATCCGAGCCTATTAGCGAACAAGTGTGTGGAGTTCCTTAGGTGCTTCATGTTCCCACACTTTGTATTGCTCCCCATTTCAGTTAGTCTTTTGGATTTCCTTGAGTGTCAAGCTCTTATATATCACGCAGGCCAATGGCTTAATGTGGCTTCTGAAACATGAGATCGTCAAGTCGCTGGTCTACTATCTCATTTTCTGCGCCAGCTCGACTTCTGGTGCCCGAGTCGTGATTGGCGATGAGGAACCAGCTATCTTCAGGACTGCTGCACTCCCACCCGTGGAGACGGTAGTCTTTGTCCTCGTTACTGTAAGTCGCTTATTTTCGTTGAGCTCTCATTCACTTAAAATTGTTGTTTTGAATTAGTGGTACAGCGCCCTCTTCACTCGGCTCACTGAGTTGGTCAAGGTGATAAGAATCTTAGGGCTCCCCGTCAACATCATGGTATCTATATTTCCCAGTTTCTACTATCTATGCACAACTACTGCAGCAACTGTTGGGTCTGCTCGGAGAAACAAATGACCCAGGATACCCAGACCTCCTACAAGTGCTTGTGAGTTTGTGCAACATCAAGTGAGTTGCCAGAGTTAAATTCATCGATGTACTGCTGATTCATGGCAACCTGCAGCAAGTATGATGTCTGCAGGATTACACGCAGTTAAGCACTCCGAAGAAGTTGATACCTTTGATATCTTGTACTGGTCTATTGAAATGTGCATCAGGCTCCGTGTTGTGACCTATTTTGAAAATTCAGACGCTCAACTACAGCAGGTGCCATAGTGTGTGGACATGGGAATCGTGCAAATGCAAGTATGGACGTACATCTGTCAATGTAAGATACCAAAATAGTTAACTGATATTATGCTCACAAACGTTGCATAGGGATCTTCGAGCCTCCGACCATTGAATTGCATAATGATAGATTTTTTACAAAGTGCAGTCTTGTGACGTAATTTTTGGCTATTTGAAATAAATTTCGCCACCGCACAGCCACCGCTAGCTGGCCAGCGCTGGATAACTACTAAACCCTGAACAATTGTGTGAGTTTCCCTTGAGCCTCTTTACTACTCATCCACCACTTCAACATGTTAAATATTAATTCAGGGTTATTTTCTGCATCTGCATCCTTCACGCCTTCGACAAGGCACTTTCTTGAAATCGAGCATACCAAGCACGCCCTCAAATCTTGGCTCCAGAATCAGGGAGATGAAATTGTCAGTCCATGTGTTCTCATACTGTTTTTTCTCTAACACCGACTCCAGGTTCCAGACCCACTCTTCACCACAACTTCCGTGCTATTTGGATGGGTCGACCCCCTTGATCTCATAGCTGTCCTCCAAGTGAGCCTGAGGGTGGCCGCAATAGAGAGACGGCTACTGAAATAACACAACACTATCATTACATTCCTTGTGCGAGGAGGGCAATCCTTGATGGAAGAGAGGATGTATTGAGCTCAGATGGAGGTCTCATTATTTAGTAAAGCTATTGCGAACTTGTGTGAAGAACTGAAGGTCAAATGCTGCCCATGTGAGCCACGTTGTTTGTAAATCATGCCTCACACTCTAAATCTGTTCTTAGCTACATGGTTAAAGATGCAGCTTATACAGAAGGCTGGCGAGGATCTAGTTACACCCCCAGTGACTCAGCCAGCTGATGTTGATCTTTTGCCGGCCAATTGCGATTATTTTGAACTTTCAACTGCTACTCACAAAAAATGCGAAGCATGGCTTGCTACATCATGGCAGTTTGAAGTAGATTTCCCACAAGCTCATGAAGTTCCCGAGCTTTATGAACACCTCTCAATGGTGAGTGCTATTTATAGTTGAAGCTCGCAGTCCTGACGCTATGCAGCATGACAATTATTTTCTTTCCCCTTTGATGGAAGCTTGGTTTGGTCGTGTCACACATTGTACCTACATCACTACATCCTCTGCAGAATACAAGCCTCTACGTACCGATAACACCGAAAGCTTCAAAGCAAAGAAGAACAAAACGCCTGATGCACTCAAGTCCGACTTTTCCATTCTGGAGTCGAAGAAACAACATGCGCAGGCTGAAGTAGACATGTTTTCTGAGGTCATAGCATGCACTGCTGGATTTCAGTACAGTGATGATGGTCTGCTTACAACTTTTGCTTCGGTTGTCTCGCACTAAAATGACCTTAGGGACGTGCACTTCTTCTGGAACTGCTGGAACATTCGAATCACGTCTACCTGTCAACTCTTCCAAATGGTTTGATTATTGGTTTGAAGATTGGTGTTCGACCTCATCTGTATCTTCTGATGCATCTGCGCTCTTCTGATGATCTCACTTGTTGTACCTAGTACATGACATACGCCTACTACATGTTGTATTGATGTAAGTTAACCAGTTTGTTGTACATTAGACTTTATCAGTGCTACTTTCATCGCCACCTTTTTTATTACTTGGATTATTTATGATGATCCCGTCCCACCATTTTATGCCCTTGATGCTATTCACTATACCACCATTTGAGTCCTCACTTTCAGGTCGATCATCCTGTTTCTGAATTGTGCGACGTTGAACATGCGTATTTGATCCCCCACGCACGTAAGTCACAACTAATTCATGGATTCCAAACTCCTGATGAAATGAAAGAGGTAGTGCTCAAAGTCAATGAATAATGTTTTAGTATATCAAGCAAGACTTGTATCCAAATATGTCCAACAGCTAGCGATGTCGCTGTCCAATTTAGGGATCCATTTCTCTGTAAGTTTATCAAGAAATTTTCGATTGTTTTGTTAGTCTCTAATTTGTGGTTCGGGACCAGGTTGGTTGCTCACAGAAAAGCTCCTATTTTGCCGGCACTCTAGCGATTCCAGTATTTTTGATTGCGGTGTTTCGGTCATCATTCTAAATGCCTCTTCCAGCTTCGAAGTCTCCATATTGGTCAACTCAGTGAGTTCGAGTTCCAGCTATATGGATTCTTATGAGTGGTTGTATTCTGTTTACTGATGAAGGAATTTATTCTACAGGAGAATTACTTTGGAGTTCAGAAGATACCCTGAAGCTGTCCTCAACTGAAGCAGGGGTTGGGATGAAGAGTTCATCGCCACTCCAGTCGATGTGTTTACATTTGGTGCTTCTGCTGAACATAGCACACCTATCTATTGGATGTGTGGAAAATTATTCATTGACGATGAAGGCACATTCGCGCATTCCCTTCATCTCTTTGCCAATAATGTATGTGACTTCTCTTTTTGTTTGTTCTTTTGCTCATTCATCTATCTATATAGGACTTACAACTTCTTCCTCACGGTGCTCGCGCTTTTCCGATGGTCATAATAGCAGGTGAAATTCCGTGCAGTACTTCAGGAAAATAAACGCCTCTCAATATGTCACCGGCCCTCAACAGAACGTGTGAGCTCGCTGTTACTATCCCAATTTTTTCCCATTGTCAACAAGCACGTCTTCGTCCAGGGCACCGTGCAAAGTATCACCGGAGGTTGCTGTATCATCACTGTAAAAGACATCGCTTTAGGACCTTCGGATATGGTTACTACTATTGACTAATGAATGGCCGACCATTTACTGCAGCACCTCACAAAGTCACTCGTGTTTCCAGATAGCAATTCACCCTTATTTACCTCAAGCGGATGTCATTCCTTAAAGTTGGCGAAAGACGTATCAGTTTTTTGGGCTGGACACACTGACGATCAGTGTTTTTAAATACAGTAGCGTTTTTATTTGTTTATCACGCTTATGACTCTTTAAATGTCTCCCAGAACACCTCAAGACATACTGCCCCATCATCCAATATCGTATTATTGGAGGAGAGGACACTTAATCACGCTAACATTGGAGGATTAATGATACGTGTTGTTACAACCTCGTAGCATTGAGTAGAGTCTTTTAAAAAAATAATAAGCATTTGTTTAATGGACGCGAAGTATTTCACTACAGTGCGGTACATTATCGAAGTCCTCCGGCAATCGTCCTCACTGGGGAGGAATGAAGATGGTGATATTGAAGCTCTTCGTCATGGGCGCGTACTTGGACCTCCCATCACACATCTTATTCCTCACTTTCCTTTCCCCGCCGTTCCCATTCCCCTCCCTTGGATAGTGAATGTCAATGCAAACCAACACCGAATGCAAGGTACATACTGTTTATCCACTAATGACTGCCTGAATCTAATCACTTGACATCTTATTTCCTTCTCCTCCCCTTTTGTTGGGAAAGCACAGCAATTCTAAGAGGAGTTAGTAGAAATATGTGTGACAAACGTAAGTTACTCACAGGTTTTTGTATGCCCATAGCTCAAGTTAGTTTCCAATGAAAATAGGCAGGAGATACAGCGAGATATTCTGCAAATAGTAACCAGATCAGCGGGCTCCTTACAAACATCAATGACAAAGTCCAAAGCGACTCTCACTATGTACCTACTCCATAAGTACGTTTTGGATTGTCCTATGCATGGCAACCAGCTTTGGCCAGAATGGGTGCGATGTCCCTTCAACATCATCAAACTTCTACTTACCTCTCAAATGCAGCATGTATTCAAGTGCTTATTTCTGCACGGTATTATGGAGTGGCTTGTTTTGTCCCCTTTCGCAAGCCATGTCCTTTGTTACCTCGTCAATTTTCTGGTGTGGCCTAATCATCGTGTCACATTTTGAAATTTTCATCACGGCATTCTTCGTTACACTCATGGTAAGTCGAGAAGAAACCTCATTTGATCTTACCAATGATTTGTCTGTTTCAGAGCACAACCTTGCCGACTCAAACGGATTTGAAGAATATTCTCAAGCACCCTCCCCACCACCATCTAGGACACCTTCTCCCTCCTCTACAATGCCTACTACCTCCAACTTATGCCCAAGATCTCAAAGCCCTCCATATCGTCAAACACCTAGTGCCTAAGCAAACACTCAGCGGTGCTTTCAACGCGCTACTAGATAGGTAGTTACAAGCAGGCCGTCACATTTGTAGTGTTTGCAGCTTCGATGCAATATATCTTACTATTTAAAATGTCACAACACATTAACTGGAAGTGTGATGATGACCAGACAGGTAATTATAACTGATGACGGTAGTTTATGTAGCCTGTATACAATTTAGATCAGACTTCTCCCGTTATTTAAAACAGGTCACAACACATTATAAGTTTACTGGAAATGCGAAAGGGCCAGACAGGTAATTACAAGCGGGCTGTCACGATTGTAATTTTTGCAGCTTCAATGCGATTTAGATATGATATATTTCACTATTCAAAAAATGTCACAGCACTTTATAGATCTACTAGAAATGTGATGATTGCCTCGCAAGTGGACTGTCATGATGGTAGGTTTTGTAGCTTGTATACAGTTTAGATAAGACATATCCCGTCACTTAAAAAAGGCCACAATACATTATAAGTTTACTGGAGATGCGAAAGGGCCAGACAGGTAATTACAAGCGGGTTGTCACTATTGTAATTTTTGCAGCTTCAATGTAATTTAGATATGTCATATTTCACTATTTAAAAAATGTCACAGCGCATTATGAATCTACTGAAAATGTGATGTCATACAGCCATTCAATTACAGTACATGGATATGTGGCTATCTCATTGTTGTCTGCTTCCAAGATGTACATCAAGGTGACGCTTCTCTTGCATAGTTGTATCTTATTTCACCTATGTGTGATACCACGATAAAAATATCTAAGGCTAAAAAATGATGTACAATAATGCGTTTTGATTACCAATTCTGCCTGGTCATATCAAGTCAGAGTTAATTTCCTGATGCAAATAATGTCACCCATTGGAAACTTAGCACGATGTTGGTAATACATGGTGTTTGAGCAGGGGGACAACGGGATTTGAGTGTTTTGCCTACTGTAATTGTTAGTTGTCACAGTATATGTACATAAATGGAACAACATATGATACAATCACAGACAGGGAGATAACAAATGCAGTAACAGGAGATAAGATTCAAATAAAAAAAGGAGACAAAGACAATGCAGACTCAAAAACTGGAGAATGTGAGGACAGGAAAATTGGGAGACGGGAGACGGGAGACGGGAGACGGGAGACGGGAGACGGGAGACGGGAGACGGGAGACGGGAGACGGGAGACGGGAGACGGGAGACGGGAGACGGGAGACGGGAGACGGGAGACGGGAGACGGGAGACGGGAGACGGGAGACGGGAGACGGGAGACGGGAGACGGGAGACGGGAGACGGGAGACGGGAGACGGGAGGATGTAGGAGACAATTGGGAGATGGGTAGGTGTCGGAAAACAGTTAGGTACCATTGTAATACTGCTGGATTACAAGTTCGGCTCGGCACCTTAAGAGGGCCTTATAAGGCATTTTAACAGGCCGTTCTGAGGCACAGCAAGGCAAAACTCAACATAAGGTCATCAAAAGGGCCCTTATAAGTGCCTTTTAATGGGCATTAAAATATTATCTTACCCATTTAAAAGCCCTTATAAGGACACCCTCCAAATAGAGCATTAAAATGTCTTGCAAGGCCTTAAAACCCTGGGAACTTTTTTCCAACAGGCAAAGATGGGAAAATAAATACATTGAATGATACTGTTATATATTTTGTAATTTTGTCAGAATCCTGCTCAAAGAATGTAGAACTGACTGATCTTACTATGTACTTTATGTGGTGGTAGATTGTACTTTTAGTTTTTTTGAACTGCTCATAAATGTATTTTCCAAATTATCCAAAATGTACAATTTATTAGGATGCAGCCTGAGGCCAGGAAGCCAAAGGAGGGCATAGCCCTCCTTGGCTTCCTGTGACGAAGGAACAACACTCATTTTCCTCCCCTGAAGGAGCGCTACGCGCTCCTTCGATTTGTGCCGAAGGCACAACGGGCGTGAGCTCGTATTTAATGGGAGATTTTGGTCGGAGTAGAAAAGAGTAGAAACCATGGCATGGTATGAGGTGGATATATAAGGAAACATTCCTTAATCAGGACGTGAGAACAAAAAATGCGCAACGAGGCTCGAAACGTTTGAATTTTGCCTCATTCACATCGTACAAAGTACTGTATCCTCTCAAACGTCATAGCGCATCGAGCAGCAGTACTGAACATCAAATAGGATGATAAGATGATATCATCTAATGCATTCCACCCCTCCTTCTTGTTCCTTTGCGAACAGCCATGGGCGAAGGTCGTTATTTTTCGCTATGATCCCCGCCCTCATGATGTCATCTCACCACACCACCTTTTCAGACTTGCACAACGATGAGCAGTTCCGCCGAGTTCTGAACAGTCAGCACTATATTTCAAGTTAATTTCTTGCAAGGCGCATAGGATAACTTGCTCTTCAATATGACTCCAATAACTACGGCTTTGCACACGACCTCATCCCTTCACCTGGTGACCGCTGTGCATAGCATTTTGGCCCTTCCAGCGCCCTCCACACCCTCAAAACACCTGATCGCATTTCACCACATCTTCGATACCTCGTCACCTTCCAAACCTGATGTGCGTGCATTGCATGAGCGCTATTTTTTTTGCCAGCGCTTCATTCACGTGTCTGCTTTGTCTACTACTTCCATGCGCAGCACCCATATCTCGATTCGGTCGTATCTCATGGAATGTGGCCATATGCCAGCAGATATATCTCCCTTGCTCTGGGCATGAAGTTCGCTCGAGGTTGGGTAGCATGTGTATAATACTCCTATAGCCAATTCTATGCTATCTGTACGAGGCGGTATCGGTGTGTCACATGCAAGATCCCTATATAACTTCTACATGATGAATAAGAGGGAGAAGGACGACACGCATCTGCTTTGGTCACTGATACTTCATTTAGTGAGCGGCACTTCATTGATCCAATCATCTAGAACTATTCTACAGTACTGAAATCACCCCATTTTAGTGCTCGGCACGCAAAATATGATGTTATTACAATATTTGGGAGCCGAAATACTTCGGAAGAGCAAGAAGGCACCTGCAGCTCGGCGTGGGGGGTTCCATCCGGATCGTGGCGAGCGTCAGATTCAGATATTCGGCTTATCGCAGAACGTTCAGACCGGTGCTTGTACTAGTAGAAACAAGGTACGGATGCCACAAAACCTTCCCGTATTATATATATCGAAACCCTGATCAAACAACGTTCCTGTTAACAAAATTATGTGTTCAAACTTCGGTTCAGGACTGGACGGCAGCAGCGCTAGTAATGATGGCTGCTTCAATGAATAAACACCCTAGACTCGGACCAAGCAATATCTGGTATGGACGACTATCAAAGTTCGTTCAATTTTCAACTCACTTTATAGTACTGCCCGGGCCCAATTCAGTGTCAACTCCAAGGTGAAAGGCTGTATCTGCCCATGGTCCATGGAACAGCACCTCGATACACATCAACATGTTCATTGAAATTTTCACCATTTCTACTATTTTTGCCGTTCTCCTTTCCCAAGCCCACATCGTGGACACGACAAAACCGGAAGCCATCCTTTAGCATACAACTGACAAAACAGCGGTTCCATACTTAAAAGTTCGCATCCGAAGTTCGGTTCAGGACTGAACGGCAGCAGCACTATTGATGGTTGCCTCGATGAATAAATACCTCGGACCCACTATAACACCGGGTATGATGGTATTGTTTATTCAACGCCGTTCAACTCATTGTACTAACCCCACTAGTACTATCCAGTTCAGTGTAGACTCCACGGTGAAAGGCCACTGGTGGACAGATTTGAAAGGTTGCATCTGCCCATGGAACAGCACTGGCCTAGACCTCGATACACATCGACATGTTCATTTCAATCTTCACAATTGTTATCTCTCCCTTCTTCTTTCCCAAGCCTATTATATTATGGCCGGCGGCCACCTCACAACAGGAAACCGTCCCTTATTATACATCTAACCAAACAGAGCCACCATTTACAAAAGTTCGCATCCGAACTTCAGTCAAGGACTGGACAGTGGCTGGCTGCCTCGGGCCTGGTAACATCCGGTATGATGACGTTCAAAGCTCGTTATACTTTCAGCTCAATTTACTGACCTTAGTACTGCCCAATCCAGTGTAGGCTCCGTTGAACTCAGGCCACTGGCCGATATATTCAAAAGGTCGCATCTGCCCATGAAACAGCATTCACTTAGACCTCGATACACATCGAAATGATCACTCGAATCTTCACGATTTCTGTTGTCTCCCTTCTCCTCTCCAAAGCCTGTGTTATGGCCGCTATTATTACTGCTGCTAACACAACCTCAACCAATTCGATCGATTGTGGTGACGGCCAGCCTTTTTGCTGCATAGAGGTGAGGAAGATTCATAAATGTAGAAAGACACCTGTGCTTACCTGTGTTGCAAAAGGATCGGTCTCAAGTGGGGAATGTTAATGATGACGCGTGCCAAAGCTACTCAGAGAATTGTTCAAGTGGCTACTTACCATCTTGTTGCAACATAGTGACCAACATGAAGGTAAGCGTCACAACTCGACACCACAGCTCGATCAATCTCAATTTGTAACAGGACTATTATTACTGCGAGGAGGGTTGACAATAGGGTTGTCCGACATTTTGAAGCACGGTACCTCAGTGAAGGACACTCGTCGGTTTGGACTTTCGAACGGACTATACCATAGATTTATCTTAAATGCATAATATTCCACTCAGGCTGGTGCAAAAAATATCTCAAACTTCTGTGTCATCATTCAGTACTTAGTTTGAACCGCCAGTAAGCACACCGTGACCGGTAGCATCATCTGGACTCGTTATAAAATGAAGCTCTGCCTTGTACGGCGTAGGAATGGAATATAGAATATCGTTGTATTTCATCAACTAGTCTCGTGAAAGGCGCACCACTGGGTGTCGGAAGGCGGGAATTGGACACATGTCATCAGAGAATCGATAAAAAAAATGAGAAGAGTAATATATACTAGCAGAGCACCGCAACGATGCACCGGTGCAACCAGTCGACTTCCCGCAGACTATCATGTATGTAGGATGGCTGATTCCGCTCGAAAAGGCAACAGCGCGTCACGAAGCCGCCCACCGTGTACGTACGCGTTGAAGCGGCTGTGGAGTCGCTCCCTGAACGATTCTCGATTCTATCCGATTCTGTCGGAAAACTCGAGGACAGAATCGGCGCGAGGATCGACGTATTTGATTCCCTCTAACATGAGCATCAAACAAGGCAACTGTAGCGGACTTGCAACTGCAATACCTGCTAGTACTACTATGAGTGAGTAGAGGCCATATATATAGGCATGTGGCCCAGTAAGAACTTTGTCACGTTATGTAATGATTTGCGGTCACTGCCATCTCACATTTCCCACACTCCTCCGTGCCCACCACTATGATATGATACACATCCACCTATCCACTGTAGATAAGTATTAGTGCTGCTCATGCACTGCATTCCGCTACAGTTCCCGCAACATGTTCAACTCAGTTGCTCTTGCACGTCACAATATTGTGTAGAATGCCACAGTGACACAACTTGAAGTTGCGAACGCACATTTGATGAGCTTCACGACATCATGAGGACTTTCTGCTTGGTATGGTTTGGACACCAACGAATACGACGAACGCCAAACCAGAATAGTCACTGTGAGTGTAATGCCCTTTTTTGACAACTCAAACATTTTATTTCAGAAACTCTACCACGTCACTATCGCTGGTGAAGGGGCTGATGCCAAACGGCTCCTTGCCAGAGTTCAACGCATACCGGGACTCACTCTGGAAGACACGTCAAGTGGTATTCTTTTTATTCTATGTTCTAGTCTTATTGTGTTAATACTCACTACTGCAGGGCTACGACATTGAGACTTTAGCAGGAAGTACTACTGTGGCTATTAATATCCATATCGCGCAATCATTTGTGTGTTATGTCTAGATTCAAGTTGCCGACTGTATGTGGACCGCAAACATAGTCAAAATTCTTGCGAAGTCCTTCGTTGGCACACTCACTACATTAGCCAGGTAAGATGATCAGCCGGGGAGTAGAATCGGGCATGCATGTGGGTGGCCCATTGATTTTTGTTGCTTCGTAATCCTCGGAATGCATTGTTTTCTGTCAATTTGTGTCGGTACATTCTGAGAACCAGGGGACGCGAGTCATCTAATCAAATATACGGAAATCTAACTACTCGATGTTTCGTAGGCTGGCATCAATCAGCACCACTACCCGTCTGAGTATCGACGGAACAATCTACGAAGATAGTGCTGGAGCAGCTCTATAGAGTGACCATCTTCCCTGGTTGGTTTGCGGATTTACGGATACAGGTAATCAGTGTAAGTCACCAGAGATGGACATACAGTGGATTATTAAATGTATACAGCAATTACTAAAGCTACAGACGCAGATACTGGTGATACATAAATAACCAGCAGTAATGACACTCCACCCGTTGAAGTCTTCTATGGCAATAGGCTTACTCATAATAACGATAATGATGACGAAAGCCACGTAGATAGCACTATTATATGTCAGAAATAGATAATGTCTCTTATGTGAAATCCGACTAAGTCCTCGTTGGCTCAACGCCAACCAACATCAACCACTGCACAGCTCAAAACACCAACCACACCCCGCTCACGACGACACCTAGTATAACGCTCATACCACCACATAGACTCCTCGACGCGCCGCTCGTACTGGTACTGCTAGCAGCCGGCGTCGTCGTAGTTGTACTCGACGTCTGAAAGTGTCATACGGCATCAGAATCGCCATCACAACAATAAATGATCAACACATACATATGATGATGAGGCTGCTTCGTTGACCTGGATACCAGGATCCGGGTCTGTGCCCGTACTAATAGCTGCTGACGTGGGAACCGCCTCAACTGGCCCAGAAGAGGTTGCGCTGGCATCCAATACATGCAGCATAGGACGACCGAATTGTGGTACAGCAGAGGCTGTGATTGTGGGATCAATATGAGCACGCAGAAATACAGCGGCTGCACGTACCAGACATTGAAAACAAGCTGAGCGTTATCATGAACGCTGATACAGCGGTAATAAACGTCGAGCGGAAAATAAACATCATCTTGGCTTGCAAGTAGAGTTGAAAGAACGAATGAATGAGTGAGCGGGTGGTAAAGAACTCAAGGTATTGTTGCTGGTTGATGCTCCGTTATAAGAAGAGAATAAAGGAAGGCGGCTCTGAGACTTGTAAGTACGAGCAGTTACTGTGCGGCTAATGCTTCGTCACTCAACTATATAGCCCTGATTCCAGTTACAAGACGCGTCATATAGGGAAACTGCTGCGAAGATGTATGTCGTCGATCGCTGTCTTCAAAGGAATGAATATTAATGGGACCAAACAACAAATGTCATGGGTACACTTACATTGCGGAGTTGCAGGGCCAATTAACCCGCAGTCTTTGTATTATTTACCAATCTAAACTGGTTCCACGTAGGGCGAATCACTTGGTCGCATGCTGAATACAAGGAGTTGAGTAACTTCTGCGAAGTTTTTGACAAAGTGAGTCCCAAATACGGAAACAAGGCTGCGGCGTAAATGCGTGTGGGAAACCCTAACCCTAGATCATGGTTCATTATTCAAGACGAGAATGATCTGGAGCAAGGTGAATTGATGGAACCACAAAATAAGGTACTAGTAAGCTAAGAGTGCGCACTGTAGGAACAATTGGAGGAGTAAACTCAATCGACATCATCCACCACTCCCACCGGACAAGACTGCGGGTTATTTATTGCAACGAACGTTACGCCCCCAGAATTACTTGATTGGCTTGATGCTTGGGAGGGATTGGGGGTATGTGGCGGCTTTTGCTTGCTCTTTGGCTTTGCGAACTTGCGCTTCTGCTGTCTGCAGAAATCCCACAGTGCATCAAGGGCATCGCAGAGGAAGACTTTACTTGGTTTCTCAGAGAGTCTTTGCCGTCAGTTCAATCAATTGATCTCAGAGATGAGTGGGGAGGAACACACCGTCCCGTCATCTCATCCACTATATCTGGTGCACCCAAGAACGGCATCATCTCGACGATTAGAGTATACAGTTTCAGCAACACCGACGCCCCTCCCTTGATTGTCCGGCCCGCTTCTATCCAACCCACAAGATGTGCCTTTAGGTTTGGACGGAAATCTTCCCGCAGGTCATCCAGATCCGGATCCTGGATATCCATGTCAATGTACCCGAGCGGGTCGGCATCGTCCATAGCCCCTTCCATCCCAGGGGGGAGAGGAAGCCCCATCATAAGCGCCGCCAGTGCCATCGGATGGGCAGTATCACTTGTAGGTGACACTACAGCACCCACCCAGCGGTCAATCCGCCCTCGTCGCCCCAGTGCCTCCGAATGCAATGCCATAATCTCAGTCAGCTCCGTCCTATTGGCCTGAACATCAATATGGCAAAATGCGTTCCGTACGGCGGCGTGGATGGCGTGCACAGTGTTGAGCAGCTCTTTTTCGACGATGCGCAGTGCATTGAGCTGGTAGGATGGTTCTGTAGAAAGTATTACGGTTGCAAGCTGGTGTGCGGGCGCGTCGCAGGGACGCAGAAGGTAAGAGTGGCTGGCGAGTAGAGTACTGATATTATCTGTATGTGAATGCAACGCACATATATGCAGTGCTGCGGCAAAATTCTCGGGGCTGTAGGTGGCTATGCGCATGAGTGTGGGGAGGAGCTCTTCGCAAAGGTCATCCTCATCCGTTGCATCCGCTTCAGATATGACACTGATACTTGCAAAGAGAATTGGACTAGGCGAGGTAGCAAAGATAGAAATGAGAGAGGTGCGAATGAGATTGCGGAGGGAGGTGCAAACGTTGTTGAACTTGCTAGACCAATGAGATGCGTGGGAACCACAAGGACATTGAGCATCGCTGCAAGCGGTGCCATCGGAGTTTGCGTCAGTATCAGTGTACTCTTCGCTGTAGTCATCGTCATAATCGACATCATCATCGAAATCGTCTTCGTCGTCATCGGCTGGTGCCATGGTGTAAAGGTCATCGCAGTTTAATCGAGTCAGTGGTGCTTACATTTTTGACCACCGTAGAGTAATAGCTCGAGGGCGTTCCAGCCAAATTGGGAGCGAATATCGTCTAGCATATCTGGAATGGCAGACTTCTGACGCTTAGTGCCATCGGCAAGCATGACTACGAAAAGGTCGCGCCAAATCCAAAGCATGACACGATCGAGGTTGTGCGCGCCAGTGAAATGGAAAGACTTGACGACCTTGCCAGAGGAGCGCCTGATCTTCACAGAGATGTACATGTTCATAAAGGAACACTTGCACCTGAAACGATATAAGTTACACCAAGGAGGACATGAAGACACCTTACCCGACTCTCGCGTCACCGATCTGTTCGATTGCTTTAAACGCGTGCAAAAGACAATCATGGGCCTTTGAAAAGTTTGTACCGTACTCGTATACGACTCTCCAGATATCATTGAGCCAGTCGATGACGCTCTCGATGGCTTCTGCGAGAAGTTCTTCTTTGCGAGACTTTTCTTTCACATAAGAACGTTTGTGGTCGCGGGCTAGTTCGTCCAGGAGTGAAGCGATCTCCAATTTCTTTGCTTTCAGGTTCAGGGATGGCATGCTAGCATATGTTTTGTGCATGCGTGCTGCTGATGCAAGAATGAGGTTTGATTTCGGTTTGGAAACCACATCAAGGAGGGGTGCAAGTGAGTTCTCGACAAGAGCGTACTGTGCATCGGCTGGAAGGGATTGATAAAGCTGTAGAAACCTATTAGAGTGGTGATGAACCGGACCTCGTGTTATAAACGTAAAATTAAGCTTACTTTGCACTGGTTGAGGTGGAGGCCATCAAATGGGATTCGGATAAGTCGGAACTCGCTAGATCATCGTGTCTTTCGTAATGTGACATTTGTTCTTGTGACCGTGTTTCCATTCTCTGCCCCTTGGTGAGTATTGTTTCTGATATGAACGTAGGAAATACAGCTGGCCCCAGCGCTACTAGCTATAGCTGGCTTGATGGCGCCTTAACCTGGCACAGGAATGAAATGTCCTGTGAGATTGGACCCGGACTTCCTTGTAAAGGCTTTGCCTCGAGGCAGCGCTTCCAATATCACGGCCCTTTTCCACCCCTACAGTCTGTTTGCAACGCAGCACGCCACGTTGGAAACGCGCGTACGTTTGAACTTGCGCTGACTGGCGCATTCTTCAACTCGTTATCTCTCAGATCTATCCTTTGCTCTCTTCCACCATCAACAGCGAACACAACAAGTCATCGAGAGCTCAGATACAATTAGCCCATGACAACTTCACAGTCCCCACATAAACAAAGAAAAGTTCAAATGTTTTCCGGTGTTCAAGGTTTGTGCCATTTATTTTTTGCTCTCGTGCCTGTTGTTCCCATCGCAGCCCAACTTGGTGTGGATCATCATCAACCATCACGATTAGCTTGTTCCGGGCGTTCGTGCGTTACCGATACATCCTTCACATCATCGTCTATTTTACGTCTACTACTACAATATCACACTTCTTCCATTGTCATTCACTAGTCGTTATTACAACGCTAGCGGATCTTCTCTTATCCAATAACCGCTCCAAACCCCAAAACTGACCCTTTATATCAGGTTCGTCCCAGAACACCCCACCTCGTGAAATGTCCCCATCTCCAAGACAAAGGACGATCAAGGCCCAATCTCTACCTATCGTACCATCCGTCATGCAGATTTACGGAGCAGCAACTCAGTCTGCGAATCAGCGTCAGGCACAGCAAGCGAGTCCTACCACTGCAAACATCCCCCCGCAGTCAAAACGAACTTCCTCACCGCCGGCCCTCACGCAAGCCGCACCCAACGTGACTAAACTTCCATCTCCACTCAATCAGCCCTCTCATCTCCGAGAAGAAGCAATTCAGAGGCATTATTCTCCCTCGGCCTCTATGCACCCCAATATGCATCAAGCACTACCTCCTCAACATTCGCTCAGCCAGCCCAACATGCATCAGCCTCCTCCTCTACCCCAACACTCGCTCAGTCAACCCAACATCCACGCTCACCTCATGAATCCACAAATGGGTTACCCACGCCCTATTAACAGGGTCCCTCCTCCCCAGTTCTTAACACACTTCCATGCAATGGAGGAGAATTGGCACATGACGGAAGAGCTCATGGCAGAGATTGAGCGAGCAGACTATGCGCAGGCCCTGAGTCAGCAGCCGCCTGTACCTGGAATGTCTGGCGTCGCCTACGCTGGTGGCGCCGCGAGCGGCGCCGTGTACGTACGTGAGGTGCCGTCACCTCTCAAAGACCCCGTCGGTGATCGTGTCCGCGTGAACGAACGAACTAGTCCAAAGGATGCAGACGGTCAGGGGAGCGGCGGCATGCAGCGCTCCCGTTCCATCCGCGTTGTCGAACGCGAGAAGGAAGTACAGCCGAGCGATAGTGCTCGTGCACGCGAGCGTCCCCTTCCGTCTAGTCAGACTGGGTCTCCGTCCTACTCACCCTTAGGACACCGTGTGCCCTCTCCTGAGCGCACTTCTCCCCCTTACCACACGCCTACTGGCTCGTCGGGCGGTGAGAGTGTGACTGCAGTGGACGTAGACTACGTCTCGTATAAGCGGGACTCATATCAATCTAATGGAAGCTCTTCCCTTAGGATTCCCAGTCCGCCGCCCACTGTGCGGAAAGCCATTGTCGCCGACAATGCTCGTGTCACGCCCCCTGCGGTCAGCAAATTTGCAAGCAATACACCTCCCCTGCAGGCCATGAAAACCCGAACTCCCGACAAGTCGCTGCCTGTCCAAGAAGAGCCAGAAGACGATATCGCAACCTCTAAGAACGGCGACGACTATGTTCATGGGAATGACTATAATGAGGATGATGATAATGACACTCTCATAGAAAACGACAATGACTTTCCCGTCGACGGTAACAGAGACCACGACGGAGAACTAGAATCGTATACCCCACGCTCACCCACTGCCAGCTTACCCGACCCATACTCTGCTAGGCAATACCCCGCGCAGACTGCAAACCAGCGCCTCTCAAGCCTCGCAAAGCACCACCGCAACGGTAGCACAGACCGTCTTGGCCTCCGAAGCTTCGACGCAGCCGTCTTTGAAAAGCCTCCCATCAGATCTACTGAGGAGCGCCGTGAGTCGCCTGCACTTCCGGTGAGGCTGACAACTGAGCAGATTGACTCTGTACCAGAGCATAATCTGCGGCACCAACAGAGCCGCACGTTATCTGACACTCGTGCTGCAGAGCAGCAGCAGCAACCGCAACCGCAGCAGAGCAATGGACGGCTGCACCCACTTCAAAATCAAGTCTACTCGGATGATCAAAATCACGATGATGCTGCAGCTGCCTATATATCGCATTACTTCCAGTCTCCTCGTCCAGTTGCGCCCATACCGCCCACGCCTCACAGCCAAACTGCTGCTCCATCGCCATTGATATCTAGTATGCAAAGCATGCAAGCCAGCCCGGCACCCCCAGTAGGCTCGCCCTATCCGTACCCATTCTCTCATGTTCGGCGCAACAACGTCTACTCTACCTATCCTATCCACACTGCGCCTTCCTCCAACTACGACCCCAACCATCCCTCGGTGATTGAAGAGCAACTCGCTCTCCAGATGCAGATGTACGCCTTGAACAACCATGCAGCATTATCTGACTCCACGTTCTCACCATCGTCGACGCCCTTCCCTGGAGCTGGATACAACCCATGGACATTCTTGCAGGCATCTCGTGCGTTCGGAGGAGGCGTACGGCCACGTTTTGACTCTACTGCAACGATGAGTATTCAGTCGAGCCCGAGCCATCAACCAGTCAGCCTCCCGTTCCCGACTGGCAAAATCAAGCGCCGTCAGGCATCCGCGGATCTGCGAGTCCAGAGCACGATTCGGAAGCGGAAGATCAAGCCGCCGCCACGTGTGGACAGTACACAGCCACGGGACACGAGCCCAGAGCCGTACTCCTCTGGTGAGGAGACCGCTGGCGAGGAACGCTTTGAGGTTGCTGAGGAGGGGAACTGGGTAAATGGGTTGGTGCCTGATGATGGCACTGAGTGGGTGGATGAGGACGAGGATGACAAGGATGAGTTGTTAGACTTGGAGTATCACCCGAACTACGTCAACAACATCGAAAAGAGGCGGAGGAGATGGGATACGCGTTGGGAAGCTCTGCAGCAGGCGGTGAGACGACTTGTTGTTAAAAGCCATGGGTGGATGCTGACATTTGCATTATCGTAGTTCGAAGCGCTTGATTGTGAGACTGATACGACGATGGTCCTGCTCGCTGCACCTTCGCATTCCACAAAACTACATGCCTTGACATCACGCTCTATTCGTCGTGAAATAGGGACCCAGTCTCCGAGCATGCTTAACATCCGAAACTCTTTCCGAGGCATTGCTGCTCGCCGACGAGCATCCCGCGCCAAGGGCACGACGCTTGTTGAGAGGCTCCTCAACTCGACTTCTTCTGGTGATGGTTCCGACTGCAGTTCGGAATCACGGGAAGGCGATCTCAAGCGTGCGCTCGAGACTGCTCTCGGCAGTCTCGGTGCCCTTCGCTCAATATACGACCACCGCGTCGCGCGCTGGGAGGACGAGATGGGGCGCATCAACGACGAGCGGGACCGTGTTGAAATGCTACTCCGCCAGACCCTGGGTGTCGGTTTGCAGAATGGTAATGGCCTTCCTGACGCGTAACTTATTCAATGTCGTGATCTACTCCGGCGATGTATGCACTCATATGACCCTACTGTCCTATGCTGTACTGTACTTATGCACACTGTCTATGTTGTTCCTACATAGTAACACCTCACCACGTCTAGATATGTTCATCTGGTGGATCACCCCACTGATCCATGTACATAATGCGTCATGCTTGCTATTATTATTGTACACCTGTCCTTGGGTGTCTACTCTACATTTCTAGGTCCTTGAAGAATCGTGAATAATTATAAGAAAAAGGTTGTGGATTACAATTCGTCCGAGAAGACTCGCTGGGCTGGCGTGAGAGAATGTTCCAAGGTCTCTAACCATGCTCTGAGAATGTCATTGAATACTTGTGGGTGCTCGAGGTGGGGCCAGTGGGCGCCCTCCATTGTCTGCATTCGATTATCACGTAGTCCTTGGAAAAAGATCAAATCACACACCTTGGTCGTCAATTGTGGCAGGAAGGTCGCGGATTTCAAGTATTTGGCAGCGAATACCCAGTCTGCGACGGGATCCTGGGGTGGTGCGCATGAATAATGTCCTGCAATTGGACAAACGACTCACGTTTAGAGGTAAAACAGACAAGACGGGCTGGGGAATGGTGTAATTTCCTTGCGCTTGAGTAGATTGCCATGTTCCATGACGGTTCTAAGCACATCGTTCAGTTATGAGTTCATTGCAAGAAGACATCTACGCACTCCGCGAGTGTAGAATAAGAGAGCTGCGGGGTATGGATTAGCCTAGTATGGTATCTGATGGATTCAGTTTCGTACTGTGGTCAAATTTCTGTATGCTGAACCGTTCGACAAAATACTTTTCATCGGAAGAACTGAAAAATGGGATCGGAGGAATCTAGTCAAGGTTAGTAAGCTTTATGCTAGAATGAGGGTTAATCATACCTCCGTCACGTTGTCATATGCACCGAGATAAGTGGTGGTGCTTGTGAGGAAGCTATCTGGAGGGGTGGTGTCTACTGTGCGCAACGTAGCACGTAGGCTTCTCCTGATATCCTTGTTCAGCTCAGCTATGGCTTCTGTTGTGTTGTTCTCGAAGAAAACTTGGTAAGCTAGCTTGGGCATGACTGCTGCGAGCTGAGCGCTGTCTGCAAAAGGGCCAGCAGCGTGCAAATACTGGTTATGATTGTTGGGCAGGGAAATTGATGAAACAGTGATCTGTTTACCGGAACGGTCACGCCAACCAAGGCATAGAAGATATCAGGTCGTCTCCTCGCAGCCTCGTAGCAGACTTCAGCGCCCCAGTCATGACTAGCACAAAGATATTAGGAAGTCGGACTAGATCTTCTGCAAAACATACCCGAGACAAATAGCGGCTTGAATCCCGACATGTTCGAGAACGCAAGTGAGATCACCAGTGACATCGGCCAACGTGCTGGAAGACTGTACATCAACGGGGTGTGTTGAACCCCCAAAACCACGAACGTCGATAGCAATCATACGATACTCGTCCTGAAACAAATCAACATGACGGTCGTCGGCTGATGGAAGAGATGTTTACGTTGAACTCTTCGATCTGGTGCCCCCAGGAGCTCCAAAGACTGGGCCAGCCGTGGACCATGATAATGCTCTTCTCCGCGGTCGGATTGATGTCTACATAATCTATGACAAGAATAAGCATCTCCATGGGCAAGGAACGCGCATATATGGGTACCAATGGTAATATCAACCTCCTCGTGCAGGACGCGATCCACAGCTCTGCAAGTGGTAGACTGGATGGTATACGCCCATGGATTGAAGGCAACAGCTCCCGCCACGAAGGAGAGGGAAAAAGGAAGAGTCAGGCGGGTAGACCAGTGCATCGGGCGTAGTTCTTTCAAAAGTTCGATTGACTCGCTAGTAGTAGCTCACTAACTGAACGAACTTCAACTTCAAGGATCAGCATGGAAGATGCCGCTTGGAATTCTGTGTGCCATTGATATACTATTATTATATTGTTGGTACCTGCAATAGCTGGGCGGATTCCGGCGTAATAATCAGGTCCATGCGTTAACTGTGTGCCCAAATATGCAGAGTAAATAGAAAGAGGATCAAGTCATGGAGTCATTGACTGTCATTATGATGTTCGACCTTGGCCGTTATCGATGTCAAAATCGGATTTAGTAAAAACAGGTGAAAATAACGATCAACAAGCGACAATTGGATCATACCCTGCTATAATAGGGGCAAACACGACTCAAACACGTAGTTGATTGTGATTCAGGGTACCGGTGGCGTGGCACTCGTCCAATTCAACTTTGTCTGCAATACTATGTGATATGGGAAGTAAGTATTTATCTACGGAGTGTCTCTAAACCCCATCAGGTACTGCATAATCTGGAAGGAGGCCTGTAATGATCCGTCTCTGCGTTAGACGGTGTCTGCATGATAGCACTGTCAGACTTACTATTGGTGCAAACCCTGGAAGCCTAGTGCAGAAAACATCAGCAACGGGACCCTGCGAATTGCAGTGCACTCACATGTGTCCAGCCAAGGCTACTTCGTAATAAGTGAGTCCCCGCTCTGAGTGCATCGACCCGTAGGCACCCACGCCATCGACAATGAAGCTGTCATCGGCGATAGGTGTCTGGAATCCTTGCAAACCATTCCCTTGAAATATGATAAATGGATCGTAGCATACATCAATCATCACTGGTCACACACAGGTCATGCTACAAATGATTCCCATCAATTAAGGTGATACAGTCACGATCAAGAACGCACTTACTTTTGAATAGCAACTCTGTCTCTAAGTCATCAAACCATTGCGTTAGAATATACGAAGATTAGGGTCGAAATTGAAGTCATACCCAGCAGCAATGAATATGAACTCCGCGAGTCCGTGCACGATGACGGTCCGCTTGCTCTTCTCGATAACATTCGGTAATACGTGGAGTACAGGGGGTAAGCTGCTGTCGTCGTTGGGGAAGACATAGGTCGAAGTGCATGCAATCCACTCGGTATCCACGGGCGCGTGGATAGCTTCTTTCACGTCTGTTAGGTTAAAGTAGATCGGAGACTGCGTATCTCTGGATCTGCGTCAGCTGGGCTGCATTGAGTCAATTATTGAATGGCTTACAGAAAACCTAGGACATCCCATGGACTCGGATACTTGGGAGGAAGAAAAAGTTAATATGGTATTCATCAATATCCTCTTCGACTCACAGTGTCCCAGATGCGATAGATATCAAAAGAGGGGTTGATAATCAGCGAATTATTGTAAATGTCGGTCCAGATATCGCAGCCTTCAGCAAAATCGGTAGAGTCTCCTGGCAGGGGAAGAAGACCTTTTGGAGGGTATGTGACGTACTTGTCCATGTAGCCAGTATAATTGCACGTCGCGGCCATCTCGTCGAGGTAGTTCATGTACGTTTGACTAGATATCAATCAGTGAGTGACCTGCAAACTAGGTCCGAGTGAAATGGACAAACTTGAAAGAGAAGAGACTAGCGTGTTTTTTCACAAAGTCTAATGCAGGGATTTCCTGTTGCACTACAAACCATGTGATTAAGGCTGAGTTTCACGTATAAGCCTTGAGAAGAAACAGAGGAAGTCAAAATGTTATTTACGATCATTGATCCATATCCCTTGCAACGAGAGGTCTAACCGACTCGGGTTCTCGTAGATATAGTTTGCGATATCTTCGTTTGTCTTAGAGTTAAGTTCAAAGAAGACGACTGCTGACTCACAAGGCACGTACATTCCACCATACTGAATACAGTCAGTATGATGTTTTACTGGAGTCTCTGAGAACTTACACTTTCACCCGATAAATACAGCTTTTTACCTTTGAGTTCCGAAAAGACCTCAAGGAACTGCTGCATGAAGCCGACAACTTGAGCAGCAACATCATCCTCATTCTGTGCGTCCGGGACACCTTGAGAAAATCCCGTGCCGACAGGTTGCTCCACCCAAAGGACGGAGGACAGGTTGGTCCAGCTGTGTTGGTTCACCGTTGGTCCCGCCTGACCCCAGGACCAACTGAAAGGCTTCAAACATCTCAGTTATAGACGAGTCTTGTCGTCAACAAAGAGGCTTACCCCATTCTCTTCCAGTAAACCTGCGAGGGAGGAGCATCCAGGTCCACCATTCGTCCTTCAAGTGGAACATGTCAGGTCAGCAGCGAAGAGCACACGCCTTCTGATGACGAACCAAAAAATCAAATCATCAAGACTCCCTTGGGGGCCGGGAGGAAAAAACCAAAAAAAGAGCTGATGCCCTTGATGTCAACACTTGAAGGACGTGGATAAACTGCTCGTGTACACACCTTACGCGTCTCATTAGGACTGTTGCTGATGGGCAGAAGACCTGCCCAGCTAGGACCAACGTCGAAGTCAACAAGAGGAAGGGATTTGCCATCGACGTAAAATTCTGGACGGATCAGACGTATGAGATATTTACTTGTGGCATTTCAGTCACCTGAGGCCTTGGGGTTGGTGAATGTGATATTCTGAACACCATCGCTCTTTACGTTCTGAGAGCCACTAGTCTGCCAACGTTTTACTGCCTCGAGTCGGCGTTCGTTCACCTCTTGCATGGTCATCAAACGACCGCTGGCGGTGGCCACTGCGAGCAGAGTCGCAAACACGGCAAGAAGACGCATCACAGTCGAATCAGCCAAGAGTTTGTGAGGGGGAAATGGCGAGTTGTATCTAAAATACGTGTTTCTGGAACGAACATTCAGATACATCAAACGCATACCGTGACGAGGCGCGTCGCCATAGCAGGTCGGAATGGGTGCGCTCAAGTGGCAGAATTGCTGAGCCGAGTTCTACCAACCGGTTTGGCTGAATTAGTGCTGGCAGTCGGCAGAACTTCTGTCGAGAGTAGAACCTCGCAGAACCCCACGCTCAGCAGAGCAACAATACATTACTGTTGCTATAGCTGGACAAATTCCGGCGTAACAAGCGTTGACTGTGTGCCCGTATGCAAAGCAAATGAGGATTGTCGTCAAGTCCTGATTTAGTGAAAACAGGTGAAAACAACGATCAACAAGCGACAATTGAATCATACCCTGCGGAAAACAAACAACTTGAACGTATCTGCTATTCCAGTACTGGTCCATCTGTGAAAACAATCGTCCACGTCATGTGTCGGATCAACCCATCGAGATTCCATGCGGTGACAGCGCACAGCAAAAAGCTATGAATGACGCCCCATTGCGTCTCGAGTTTGATACCACAGCAGTCTCGAGATGAGTGTCAGTAAATGGAAGTTCTCACCTTTCTCCATGGCTAGGTCCCAACAATCCTTATCTCCTCTTATCCAGCATGCGTCATTTCTTGGGAGTTAGACCGGGGTGAGCTTGCTCGTACACACGACTTCGGCCATAGCCCCGAGGAAGCTGACTGGTTCTTGACGACGCCAGGCCTGGACTCAGTGACACTGAGGGGCGAACAAGATGGGACGTTAGCAACAACTTGTCCTTATCCTGAAGATGACGCGGTGTCAATGGCAGGCCAGAGGATAAAAATGGAACGTAACCTCCAAGGAGGACCTTTCTTGGCCTTGGCAGGCCACAACATTTACAGTTGGAGTGAGATTGTCTTCTGGTGAAGTAAATTTCTAGGTATGTGATACGGTCGTCTACCACTGCACCACTACCCTTTCCGCGGGTGTAGTTATTTGCTATGTTCGGTCGACATCATTGGCAGTGATAGATCTCCTCCAGTATCATCGTCACTTTTTTAGAGCGCAGCCCGATAAAGAGGGGCTGAGCCAGGCCGATCAAAAACGATCAAAAAAATATATGGTATCACAACTCAGCCCAACGGCGAACTGGTGTTATTGGGCAAATCCTGCTACAGTGCCGTAGCTAATGCAACGTAAGTAATACACATGTTGAGACATGGTTACTTATAAGGCAACTTATAGATCGATGGGTTTAAGGTTGTCCGTATCAAGGAGCCAATGCATGGTCAATTTCGTTATCTTGCAGGGAGCCTTTACTTCGCATTTCAATTGCGTTGTCGTTGTCGTGTTTTCCACTATTATTTGGATCGACGCCTGGTATGTAAGTACCAGTCGATGGAATGTAACGAGAGCCCATTTTCGCTTTTCCCTGGCACATCCTACTAGAGGTGCCGCACTTGACACAATTTCATTTCATAGGAACAGACTGGTTGTTCCTGTGACAAATATGTCGAGGCTTTATATATGTGAGTTGTGCTTCGTGCTGTTTGAGGGTTCTGATGTGCATCCTGCACCAAATGAAAGTGAAAAGGTACGAGATATTATTGGTACAAGCGTGTGATTACACATTCGTTCAGTAAGTTCAATCTAGTCTAAAATTCAGGGTAACGGATGCCTTCTAACTGCCAAGGTAACGTGCTTGACGAACCCAGCAACCCCCTCAAGCTGACCCACACTGCTCGCAGTAGTAATAGTACTGTCGCCAACCAACTCAGATCGACCGCGCTGTTGAATTGAACTGCAGCACTTACCAAGTCGGGAACGACGTAGCAGCAAGCTGCTAGGTAGCCACTTGCACAAGTTTCTGAGTAGCTTTGACACTCCTCATCGTTTACGTTGCCCGGTTGAGATGGATCCTTTACAATGCAGGTAAGCACAAATGTATCCCGCAATTTATTAATTTCTCTCACCTCCTGGCAGCAGCGAACCGTGCCTGAACCACAGTTAGTCGAATCATTCGACGCATTAACACTGGCTTGCAAAACGAGGAGCAAGATGATAGAAAACAAAAAGACACGGACGAACATATTGATTAGCCCCTTGGAAGTTCGAATGAGTGCCATTTGAATGAAACGGCCAGCGTCTTATCGGGTGAACGCGTTCATTTTACTGCGGAAAAACTTTTGACGTAGTCAGCCTCGGTGAAGTGTGATTTTGAAATAAAAGCCCATGCTTCATCTCACGCCGCGTTTTCCCATAGACTTCCATGAGGCGAAACAGCCCAGTGGCCAGGCTGTTCGATTGGTGCTCAAATAGGGGATGCTCTAGAAGAACCAGTCTCGATTTCTGCAACGAAGCCTAGTCAAGGACTTCCATATCTATATGATCCTATCTATACATTGTCCGCGGCGGAACTTCGCTGTCTACCTTCTAGGATCGTGTACAGACTAGGCCACCACTTCAAAGGCGGGACGTGACTCTACATCCAGGAATCTTCTCCTATTTCTATTTGTGGTAAGAGGCGATAACACTATCGTTTTCTGTTACGCCCGACGAAAACCAGAGGTAATATTCTAGCTCCACGATGATGTAATTCGTACTTCGAACACCTGGAACATTCAATCAGCCGGATGCCTCCGCTGCTCGAAGCGGTTGAATACATCAAATGAGACCCTAAGTCTTTTGTATATAAAAAGAAAGGCTGTATCATGAAGTACAGCAAAGTATTTGCGTCCGACTCTTAGCGACCTGCAGGAGTGACTTTCGATAGAGTATTATCCCCCTTATAAGCATGTAGACTCTTGCTAGAGTTCTATCTCCTCATACCGGAAATGCCATCACAAGGTGTTCGGCGAGTGTCAATTTACTTTGACAACTTCCCGGACAACGTTGCTAATATTAATACTCGCCCGTGGCAGTAAAGTTACATTGATCCTCCAAGTCAGCCACTCCATGGCGGTAGAATCATCGTCCTCGGCGATTGTGTATTTCCGGGTCTCAGGTTATCATGGAGACGCAAGTTTTATACAAGTCATTCGAGCTATTTCTGCGAGATGTGATGGACGTACGCGTAGTCACCGCACAAGGTGCCATACCTTGGCCGATGCCGAACCAAGCCCACTCTCATTTCTCTTGACCGTGCTAAAGTTTGATGAAAAACTGGCATATTTTACGGCTGAAATGTTCAACGCATGTCCGTGCAGCGGATATTGCTGGAAGAGACATCGAAGTGATAGGAAAACTACTCATAAGTCGATATCTCCCCACCACGTATTGTTGGGGAGCGGACTTAAGGGAAGCCACGCCCACGAGTAATATTACCACATAGAGCCATTGCGACAGTCTGACCAACGGGTATGGGGTGGCTTCAAGTTGGCAAGAAACGCGCATATATGCGGACCGATGATGACATCGACCTCCTCATTCAGGACACGATCCATAGCCTCTGCAACTGGTAGACTGGATGGTATACGCCGTCAGATTGAAGGCAGCAACTCCCACCACAGACGGAAGGGAAGTTGTGGGATGGACGAGGAAGACAGGCCATGCATTGAACGATCCAGGATTTCTGGCCAGAATTCGACTGGCTCGTAGTCACGTCCACTGGGCGAACTTCAGATTCAAATGAAAGATACTCCATCGATATACTGCTGCCGCTACTACGTACCTGCAACAACGAACTCGAGTTCTAGATTCCGGCGGAATGATCACGGATCTAGGTCGTTCGATGTGAAGTGTGCACATGTGAAATGTGATCAAACAGTCGGACCTTGTGTCCGGTTTCAATATCCATAATGAAAACAAGCAAAAACGACGATCAACAAACGACAATTGTACCTCACTGATTTGGTGAACACGTATCTATTGAATACTTCAGTCCTGCTGTGAAAACCAGAGGAATACACTGTCACGCGTCAGATCGAGACTCCATACGATGTCATTGAATTACGAGCTAGTTCAACAACAACACATGGCGTCTCGAGCTGATGCTACCACTCTCGAGGACAACCATGATTGTGAGGAAATGGAATTACTCACCTTTCCCCATAACCTGGGCCGCGATAGTCCTTTCTCCTCTTGTCCAGAATGTGTTTTTGTCAATGTATCAAGTTTGTTTTGTTAAACCGGGGTGGACTTACTCGTGCTGACGACCTCGGCTCTTGGCACCGAGGAAGCAGACTGATTTGTGACGATGCCACCCCGGACCCAGCGGGCACTGAGGAACGAATGGGATGGAACGCTAGCAACACCTGCAGAACAGGGCCAACGTTCCACGTCCCGAGCCACCACTAGGTCCCGACCTGGATGACAGCGACCACCGATGTCCTAAAAGAGGGCATGATGTCAGCGGCGGGCTAGAAGATCAAAGTAGAACGTACCCTCTCATCTCGCTCTCGGACTTACGAGCCGCGAGAGTTGACGAGGACCGGGGTGCCTAGACCATGGTGCGGGCCAGCACAACCGACCGGGGAGATGCTGAGGAGGCACAGGGTGGAGAGAAGTCAGACATCCGAGAGCCCCGACGAATGTGGCTAGCAAACGCGCTTGAAGAGGATCAGAACGACCCAGGTCCTGTCCACTGTGCCGTCCGCGACGTCTGTGAAGGGCAGCAGCTGTAGTATGTTCTCTCTTCATGTCCTTGAATCGTAAATCTTGATGCACAGTTGGGGCTTGCCCCCAACTCCTGAACGGTAGCAGTCGATTAGTATGCGGACAAGAGTGTGGCAAGAAACAGACATACATTTGGGTTGTGGTCGAAGCTTGCGGTTGGACCTGAGCACGATTAGGTGAATGTTAGTGACCTGGCACATATGCATACACTATGAGGAAGAAACGTACCATACAGTGTCTGGCGGGTAAAATTTTAGGTGTGCTAGTGGTGGAAGGGATGTACGGTAGTATGCCAACTTTGCCAAGTCGGAGTCGGAGTCGCACGCCACATACCTTGCTTGAAAGCTTGAACGACCAAGACTACAATATGACGAACTCGCACAGAGGAAGAAGCTTTGAAGATGAAAGAGTGTATGAAAGAGCGGATGAATGAGTGAAGCGGGAATGAGGGAGTATATATATGCCCGGCACAGCGGCTGACACAGGGATGAATTTTCCAAGTATGGAAAGGGGTAGGGTGTAAGGTGCCACATCAAAGTTATGCTGGACACTCAGGCTTATGAGAGATCTATATGACACAACTCAGTATCGCACGAAGTTGGGAAGCACATACAGCCGGAGCCGATTAAAATTTCTACTGATTTCTTCTCTGAGAGTTATATGGCATAGCAGTCAGCATTTTGGGGTGACTTATCAAAGTTCCGAATAACATATCGATGGACGCGGAGTCATTTGGATATATGTACTCAGCGAATAAGCTTGAAATTGCTCGACGCGTCCAAGGCATTGGACGCGTCGGTCACATGATGCAAACCTTCTGATCTTAACAGCGCCAAACATGCAGGCACACGGGACAATCAAGTCGTTTTAACCGTGCTCGTTTTTCATATCTGACACTTGCATAGATCTTCGCGTTTTCGTGCGACCTCAAGATTATTCTCTTTGCATCGTTCCCTCAACCACGATTTTAGTCACCCACCCACCTCTCTTAATCTTACCAGCGTGCTTGTGGTTTGGTATTGTTTCTTCATGGTCCGATCCCGCGCTCAGAGGTCTGTGACCGTCTGTCCCCTGCGTCCCACCTTTTCGCTTTTTCAACTCCAAACGCCGAACTCAGAACGTTTTGATTCAGACTGCAGACGTGGTCCGGAAAAGCCCGACCTTCCCTACCACACCAGTGACACCACGAAAGCGAAGCTTTCGTGGTGAAATACCTCACTTAGGCTTTGGCCTTCTCACCCGAATTTGTGTCTCTAAGTCTACCTTTCCCATTTAGTGACGTTCCTCTCGCCGTGTACTTATCCAGTATTACCCGACATCCTCTCCCACTAATTCTACTTGGTCCGCCAAACATCCACACGGCTATCATATATATGCACCACCATAAATCAGGCTCAGATGAGTGCCTCTCGAAGACGCCTGGTCTTTGAATACAGCTATAGTATTTCTACGGAACTGATGTCCATGTTGTCAATGGAAGCTATGTCTTTGACTTGCGCAATGATATTATAGTCCGACGCGATTCTCTTGTATTCTCCCACACGCTGCTGCGCTATCAAAAATGCGCCAAAAGGCCGACAGAGGTGAACCATCATTCGCAACGCTCGTGAATGGCGCTCCTCTTCTACAGGCGGACCATCGGGGAACTCCTCAGAGCCGTCTGACTGAGATCCGCGCTCGGACAAATCCCCGACGCTGCCCACATCGTCTGCAAAGTCAAGCTGCTCGAGGAGACAGCGATCCCATGGACGGACAAGGAAGAATGTTTGTCGAGTAGGCCTTGCCCGCGAGAACTGAATTAGCGTCTCGCCTGTGGTGATCAGCAAGTCTTGAAGCCCATCTGCTTTGACTCCGTATATGAAATGAGTCGCCTGGGCTGGACCACGCCTCTGTCTGATCTCCGTGACACGAAATGAAATGCAAGGCAGGTGCAGTCTGCGGTTTGCGAAGCGAGGAGCGCTCATGCTCTGCAGCAGGGCATAGAGTTTCGATGCTAAATCCACAGCCACAGTATTTTTTTGCAGCGAAGATACCTTTGTCTGTATCTCATCTTCAGACAAAGATGGCAGGGTGCATGGTGGGGCGGCATATGAGGTAATGTCTGCAGGAAGACAACTATTGAACTCAGATGATTGTCCCACCCAATCGAGGGTAGTGATGTCGCCCGACCGAGCAACAATCTCCTGCAGGAGACGCCCGAGCGCGTTTGCCTTCTTCTCGCCATAATCCACAGGCAAACGGACGTCGAAAACGCCAAACAACGAGTATGCGATGTCTTCCTGAACCGTCGTAACACGATTTGACGCCCATTGAAGTCTCTCTCGTGCACCGCTCATCCCTGGGGAGAAGTCGATGAGGGCCTGTCGATCAATGCCAGTCGCGACCTCCAACTCCTCCATTATCGCAGTTGACTTTTTATGGTTTGGAGAGCGATCATTGAGATACGGGGTCCAATCCTTCTGATAGAAGATAACGACTTTGGAAGCAAGGAATTCTTGAAAGGTCCATCCTCGTCTGTTCCACTCGCTCATCCCTAGAGCGCCAGGCTTGGATGAAGGCAGAACATCCGAAAGATAGACAATCGTAAGCGCTGAGTGTTGGTACCAGTCGAACATGGAGTTGAGCGATTGTTGCAGCTCGACGTTACTACTCTTATCGATGCAGCATGTATCGCTCCATGCCCAGCGGTAACCCGCATCACGAACAATTTCGCAGAACCTTCGCAACTTTATGATGCCACTAGGCAAATTCAGCTTGTACACAATCTTGCCCTGGATGTCGTGCAGCAGCGGCTCTTTCCCTTCCCATCTATGGGATAACATAACACAACGGAAGTAAGTCGCCACCGCTTCCGTGATGTGTTCCATTCGAAGGTTTGCGTGTTTCATAGACCATAATAGCCAAAGCTCGTTGTATTCGGCGCTCATTTTGAAGGCGTTTATCTGCGCTTCACGATCACATAAGAGCCCGGTGGCAGTGTTGAGTAGCCGAAGCGGGGCAGTATCGAGTTGTTGGTCGATGGCCCTTCGAATAACACCTTCTGATTCAGAGGGATTAGCATACTGCTTTCGAAGATCTGAGGGAGGGTTGAGCATCCGAACAATTGCACCACCGAGGGCATACTTTGCATTTCCACGTCCTGACCACTTTCCAGTTTGGCGAACATCATGCGGAAGGCCGCAACAGCTTCATCGTAGCGTTTTGCGCCATGAAGCGCTGCCAGTTTCAACTTGTATCCAACATGAGATGAAGGATCGAGTTCGATGACCTTCGTATACCAAAGTCAGTATTTGGCTACACAACATCCTGAGTAGTCGTCGCACCTTCTGCGCATCGAGAAGTGCTTCCATCCATAGCATTTTCCCCAACTTTGCCTCACTACGATTTGCAAAGATAATATGGGATGCGGAATTTAGGTTGATCACCGCCGAGTATAGGTCAATAGCGCTGTCATGATTGCCTGCAGCCAAGGCAGCATGTGCGTCGTCGAGGCAGAGTGTGCTGCATTCTTCCTTGAAAGCTGGGTGAGATGCGGGTGAGCATTGTAACATGCATGCTATTATGAACTTCGGACTTGCCCTTGGACCAGTCAAGGCAGCTGGCCTTTATATTCTTGTCAATCTTATCCATCATGTCTCGGTATGAATTCAGGGCCTCGGCAAACCTGCCTGCTTGACGGAGGGAAACGGATCGTTTCTGATGTGCATTTTGCCACAAGGATTTCAGGTCTCATCCAAAGAGCTGCGCAACGCACAGACTTAGACATGACAAGCATGTTCGGACGGATCGTATCAACATACCACCACAAAGTCCTCGCATACATGGTGAATATTCGATGTAGATGAGAGAGCGCTGGATTTGACAGCAGCAGTGAAGTGGTCAGCAGCGTGATTGTAACGGGCGTCATTCATAGCATTGATACCGAGTTGAACATGCAGATATGCCTGATGTGGGAAATCCAGCCAGATTAGCATCGACGCACGAACGAGAGGTTGATCGAGGACCTGATGATACTCACTTCCACGACGCGACATGCAAGAGAGTCGTGATTCGGACACACTGCAGCAAGCTCTTGTACAAATATGATTGATTGCTCGTGTCGGTCCGCATTGAAAATAGCGATGGCCTGAAAACCACGAGTTGAAATACAAATTACATGAGAGAAAATCGAATGTTGCCTTGATCAAGAGAAGCATAATCTTTGAATCTTCGTTCGCGAACGTCGATGCAAGGTCAAATGCTGTTCTCGCGTCCAGGACGTGGCCTTTTCCGTACAGGGTGATGCCCTTGCAGATATAGCCTATCAATGAAGGCTGAATGCTAATGGACTATGTTACAGTAGAAAGTCGGCTTTTATAAGGGGGTCATCGTGAATCCGTCCCACCTTGATTGCATCCTGAAGAGCGTGGTCCCAGGCGTGTTTTCGTGCCATAACGAGTGAGCGGTTGGCATACGAGGCGTAATTGTTGGGATCAGTGTTGATATCTCGCGTAAATAGCCGTTCAGCGGTAGACAGATCCCCCGCGATGCATGCATTACGGGCGCTCGGGTTAATGGAGAGGATCTGGCATGAAGCATGCTCGATTTGCGTTATCAGAGAGTCAAGGATGGAAACATGCCTTGGAATCAGAGACTTGAGACTTGGTCTAAAATTAGGCGTTAATGTGGAAAAGATGAAGAGGGAAGTCAACGCCAACTTACATCGCTTGTCAACTTAATATTGTCTGGAGAATTCTTTAGAAAAGCGCCCTTGCGCAAGATGAGATGGCGTCGAAGCGGCACGATATTAATGGGAGAGTAGCGCATTAATGGAAGAGTAATAAAAAGTGAGAGAGAAATAACAAATAAACAAATAGTCCCATTGATGTAAGAAGCACCATCCTGCAAAGTGTTTTTGGGTACTATTGCCCATTTTGAGATCGTGCCGTCGTAATGATTTCCACTGAGGATGTGTTCACCGTCCAAGGAGAAAGCAACACATGCTGCTGATTCTTGGAAAATGGCAACGGTTTGTCGATCTGAGAGCCGCCAGAGATGAAGGGCGGAGTTTGCGCCGGAAGCAACGAGTGTGCCAGCAGGATCAACGGCGAGGGCAGCATTGATGCCTATGTCGTATGTAAAGCCCGTCCAGCCCGGATAGCCGACTTCCTCCCAGGTCAATGCATCCCACTCACGTACGGTGGCATCAAGGCCTCCTGAAAGAAGGCGCGTGCCATCGGGCGTCCACGTGAGTAAGTAGTTCCATTTCCTGTGAGCCTTGAAGGATGTGACACGTTCCCTCGTGCTTGAATTATAAATTGTGATCTTGTCCGATGTTGCGATGGCAAGAAGTTCACCAGACGGCGAATAGCGAATGCAGTGGATATAACTACCATCGACCTCGATTGCACTTCCTTGCTGCTCCCAGGTTTTTGTGCTCCAGAACTTCGTCGTAAAGTCCCATGAACCACTTGCCAGTATTGATCCATCGGGAGAAAAGTCCAAAGAGCTGAGTGGACGGGGGTGGGCTTTCATGGGTTGGGTAAGGTATTCACCAGTTTCTCCGTTCCAAGCGATGAGCACTCCTTCGTCATCACCGCTTGCGATTAATTGTCCATCTCGTGATAACGCTGTTGTCAACACCGCCTTGCGATGCCCCTCCATCTTCTTCAACATGACACCTGTGTTCAAGTCCCACAACCGAAGGGTCTTGTCGTACGAGCCCGTAACCATTCGTCGCCCATCGGGGAAAACTGCGACTGCTTTTACTTTTTCTTCATGACCTTTAAATTCTAGCAAGCGTGTGGTACTTGAAATAAGCTCCGACATTTGACTGGAGGTGGACTGGAAAGGTCGTGGGTGAGGCGCGTGTATTATTGGTTTTTGTGCTGTGCCACCGCATTTGAGTACCGAACAACAGACACTGCGGTGTATACAACAGGATGTACAGGAAAGGATAACCATCTTCCGAATAGTCTACTTGTAGCATTTACATATATAAAGCAGTAGTACCCATCCGCAGTTCTTAGTACTACTCAGTGATCTTTTTTCCTTACCATGTCAGGGCAAGAGCTAGAAGGACGAATCCTCAAGAGGTAGGCTGAACCTTACTATCCCCGCTGATTCACTCGAACAATAGCGATGTTACTTATTACCCCCTCACCACAGAGCAAATCCAAAGACAATACAAGATAAATTTCTAGTCGGATATCAAGGATGGTACGTTCAATAGTCAATTATCACTGAGATGCAAGTACAAGGGCCAATAAGTGCTTCTGTAGCTAAACTTGCGGATGGATGATAGAGTGTTGCGTTGAACACTACTTTTGCAGGTTCACATGCAATGGAGACGGCGAACCCATGGATCCTAACCACCATGGATGGCTGCACTGGTTCGATAAACCGATCTCAGGTGGTGGACGCCCCAATACAGACCTATGGCCAGATGTATCCGAATACTCCCCATCCGAGCTGTTTCCCGCTCCAGGTCTCCAAAATGCAGATGGAGAACCCGTATTTCTCTTCTCTTCGCGAAACTCAAAGACGGTGAGGCGCCACTTTCACTGGATGGCGTTACATGGCGTCGATGGCGCGTTTTTGCAACGATTCGCAAGCCAATGTGATGTGGAGGCAGGGTCCGCAGCAGTCAGGAAGATCAGAGATGAGGTAGGCGATCGTGTCAGAGAGGCTGCTGAAGCAGAGGGAAGGGTCTTTGCCATAATGTGCGCATACTTATCAACTCAGTCTGGTCGGTATTGACTGCGCATTTTTAGGTATGATGTCTCGGGTGTTCACCCAGACAAGATCCAACGGGTTCTCGAGCAAGATTGGACGCATCTGATACGTGACAAGTATGTCTTAGACAGCCCAAATTACCTTCGGGAGAAAGGCAAGCCGGTCATCGCTCTGTGGGGTATGCTCGCATAAAGTATGATTATGCTCGTTTGGCTCATCTGTAGCCCAGGTTTTGGATTCAATCACAGAAGCCACTCTCCACAGGTTGTCAGATCTATTGTCAATTTCTTTCGTTCCTCCACACCAGGTGGTGCTTATCTTATGGCCGGCGTACCTGGACATTGGCGCACATCAACATCTGATAGTGACCCAGACCCCGAATTCTTGCGTGTTTGGACAGAAGAATTTGACGCACTAAGTCCCTGGACCATAGGGCGTTACGGGAACGAAGAGGAAGCGGAACGCTGGGGGGATGAGAAAGTCAAGCAGGACTTTGATTTTCTGAAGCGAAGAGGAGACGAAGGGGGGAAAAGAGTGGATTATATACCCGTAGTGCTCCCTGGAGGCAGCGTAGGTCCAGTGACACGTTCTATTATCGTTATCTTCATCATTTCTGTTCTACAGGGCTACAATCTCTCTCGCGGGCAATGGGGACTCAATGGAATAAAGCGCAACGGGGGCCACTTTCTCTGGAAACAAATCCACGCCGCCCGACACGCAGGGGTGCGCATCATCTACGGTGCCATGTGGGACGAATATGATGAAGGCACAGCATTCATGCCCGTAGTCTCTTCTTCAAAGCAACTCCCGGTTCATCCACAATTCAATTTTCTAGCGCTCGACGCCGATGGCCACTCGCTTCCGTCAGACTGGTATATGCGCATAGCTGGTTTCGCTGCTGAATCCCTACACGGTGACCATATGTTACACGAGTCATTTCCCGTCAAGGAGTTACAGGATTATTGGGCCACTCGTCCCAGATATGAGGAAACGACACCTGCAAAGGAAGACACGGAGCAATTGAACGAGGCTCAAAGAGCATACCATGATTGGGCTGCACAAGAGGAAGGTGCAGTGGTAGACGAGGCACCTCCGCCGTATATGCTGGAAGATGAGATGCAGAGTCCTCAAACAAGCAGTGTACAGAATACTGGACTAGTCCCTCCTGAGGCCACCAATCCTGTCCTCAATCGTTCATCACTCTCAACTTTGCCACCGCCACCTCCTCCGATGTCAACCAGGCCTGAATGTCCGCCCGGCTTGGATAAGCGTACCCAACAGTCCTATCAGCAATCAAGCTCTTCGTATATCATTGCCAGGCCATCGTCTCAGGTTTCTTCCCCTGTCCCAACATCCACTGCTGTGGCCTATCTGGCTGGCGATCTCACTCGACAAACATTGTCACACCTTCCGCAGCATGCGTCAGGGGTTTCCTCTATCAGTCCTTCAGTCATCCAAATGCCTTCCGTGGAGGTGAGCCCAAGCGCCGCACCTATCTCTCCGCTCCCGGCTTCAGCGACACCCGTCTCATCATGGCCGCAACACCCTGTTCAACAACACAATCTTCCGAGTCATCTCCATGTTTCACCCCTCGATTCCCTCCCCTCACTCATACCGCAGAGGGAGCCTTTCCGTGTAGGTGGACCTGGATACCATGAGCCCGGTTCCAACGTGCACCCGCGCGATCCCGCCTCTCTTCCCCGTGTCGAACATTCGCGCACAACTTCAAATTCTGGTGCACCTTCCATAGCAACGAACAGGCCAGCACATCCCCACCTCGTACCAAATTCACTCGTGCAAGATTGTTGCCAACGCCAAATTCCGCCAACACAACCTCATCCTGGTGGTTCCCACTCTCCACGGCCTTATTCTCCGCCTGAATGGGGAACCCAACGCTCGCCTCCGCCTGTACCACTCCGTGCGTATTTTTTTTGTTTATAGCTGCTTTTTCGTTGCTAATCGTTGCGTATTGACAAGGTCCTCCGATGCACACGCAGTCTTTGAACCATTGCTCCTCGAACCAGTCGACATCGATGTTGACAGGCAATGGTCGAGGGCGCGGGCTCAATGGTCGAGGGCGAGGACGAGGGCGTGGAAACGATATCGCGGGGCATGCACAGGGAAGTACGCAAGGAAACAGCGGGAGACCCTTACGCGGAGTGAGTTTTCTCTTGAACATCATTCTGTCATGCATTGTTAATCTGGTTGCTCTCCAGGGTGGCCGAGGCTACTAAATAACTAGTCTGCTGGACTTGGACAAACCGGAAGCTCCAGGAGGGAGCGCAATATATCAACAACGACTGGCAAAAAGCCCTTAAATCCAGAATTTAACATATTTATTCCTGAATACTTATCTTGTTTGCTTTTCTGACTCGCGTCATACAATTAGTGAGCAGTGCAGCATCTTGGATCCGACAAAAAGTCGCAAGTGCATGGTATTTGATATCCCAGCGTGAACAAATTCACCTTGAACGATCAGGCAAAGATGTGTCTTTGAGACATGATTCTGCGGGGCCTGATGAGATCCAGGGCATGAAATGGTTTAGATTTCCGCATTATTGGTTTCACTTCTAAATCATACACCACCTGGTGTGTCCAGAGTCAGCTGCAGTGCGAATTAGACGGGGAACGGACACAAACAGCATCCACCGGAAACCCCTCCTCGACGAACCTATTCTGTACACTGCGCACGTCGTTCGTCTGAACTAACGTAGTTCTAGCGGCACTGCGGCAAGCCGCTTTCATAACGACAGACGCGGGCATATCAGGAACGGATGTGGAATGATAGTTTTCGGGAAGGAAACCCCATGTAGAGTCATCGCTAATCACGGTGACATCATCTGAAGACTGAAAACAGATGTTAAAGGTATGCATGAATTCAACCACTAGGACTTTACTTACATAAGAAATAGTCGCAGGGACACAGTGGGGACCCGGAGTCCGGAGGTAATCGGATCAATCCGTATGTGGTTTTTGTTTGACGAAGCCCTCCATCGCTAACGCAGTGAGAAGTCGATTTCCTTAGCTCTCTTGTGCAGTTTTGCGGTGTGGGGTTTGATCAGCTTTTTTTTCTCAACTGCATGTCTATGCATGCGAACTCGCCTCGATCCGCCGGCGACACCGGTCAACTATATCGTGGCAGCTAGAAAATGTATTCGCGATGTACCATTTATGTTCATGATGACAGCCTTGAGACCTTGTCAATAGTATCAATGTGACGGCGCAAGTCTGTTTCTTGTTGGGCGTGTGGACCGAGGAGCTTATCAGTAAACTGAAGTCCCAGCTTTGGAAACAACACTCACAGGCTCAGGCTCAGGCTCAGACACAGGTACTACAGACACGGGGTCTATTCCTTCGTCTTCTTCACTACAAGATCAGGGCTCCATTCCCCTGCCTTCGCATTCATCATCTAATGCTCCCTCCCGTCCAGAAGTCATCCTTTATTTTACTTGTAAGAAACATCATTTCTAGGTGCTCTGCAAATGCCTGTATTTTTTTCAATGTCAGGTGAGCATGCCGTTGAATTGAACTTTCTGCCTATTAGCAATCGTAGACATATTACGTGGAGTGGTAGGAAATCGGCCTGCAGGATTTGGGATTTACGGTATCATTACGCGGGGTGCTAGGCCCTGAGTACTTATAAGGTCCGTGGTACGTTTGATACTCTGCATTCTATCGTGCTGAGGTGCCTTGAAGCAGTCAAAGATCTTTGACCGGTCGACCCTTCATTGGCATGTTACTTTATCATGGTGCTGTTGCTGAAGGCCTGATGAGTCACGCTTGACCCTGATTGGAATTGTTATATATAATATATTCTGCCTACAAGGCCCGGCGCCGTGCTCGATACTACTAGCGCCTCCGAGAATCCGACTCTCTCTTAAACATGGATTCACAAACCTTCATTCATCTCTCAACCATCCTCCAGTCCCAGAATGTAAGTGACTGATATTTGTTGACATCTTCGTTTCACTCATATCTATAATTTTGGCACTGACAGTATTTTTTCGGTGCTATCATTTAGACCATAATAATATCTCATAGCTGACGGGGTTCGCACTAGCATCACTAGTGGCTTCTTGGGTGCGCGCTCTTGCCATTTGTCTAGTGGTCATTCATAAACATCTCGTCACAGGTCTACGATTGTTTCCTGACCTTGGACCAGGAGGTGATTTCATCTTTGCGAGATATGGTAGCATGTCGATCGACAGGCTGATTGTTGTGTATAGGTATCTTTGATTCATTGGCCACGGTGGAGGAAAGGAAGTATTCTTTATATCATGACGAGATACATGCCAGCCTTGATGTTCTCTGTACAATTATGCAGTGAGTCCAAATCGCATGCTCTATCGTCAACTTGCAGCTAATCAGGATACTGAAGTGAACTATCTCCCGAGTGGAGATTTTGTGGTGAGCATTAGTCGGAAACAATGTCACCTGCCATCCTGAGGATTCGCCGATGTAGACTTGCAAAATTCTACAGTCAATGTGGTATTGTAAGTATTGTAACAATCGAATTTGCTAGTCCCACTTCAAGTTCGTCCCTCAGGTGCTGCTGCATTGTGCATGGCTGGTGCAGAAGGTATCACAATGTTTATAGTGTATTCGTGCAGAATACTCACAGGATCTCCAGGTATCTTCATCCTTCGGACCTATGCATTATGGGGACAAAAGAAATCCATTCTGGGCCTTATGTTGTCAACGGTATTCGTGTGTATACAGTTGGGTTCTCACATTCTGTACTCTGACATACCTCACTTCAGTGCCTGGCGATCCTGAACGTAGTAATAGCACTGAAGGTTTGGAACCAGTCGGGACGTGAGTGTCTTGAAGAAGAGCTGCATGTAAATCGCTCAGTGTAGGTCGACCACAGACCAACTATCAGACATAAGTGGTGGTTGTTACTCACTGGCCCACGAGGTTGCATATAATTGGTCACTTCTGGCAGCATTCGAGCTTGGTGAGATCACGAAGCTATAAATGTAGTCGAGTGCTCACTTTTTGCCTCAGAGGTCATGGTACTCACCATGATTCGTGTATATTGGGCATACCGCGAAAGAAGGTGTCTGCTGCTCGATATCCTCCTACAACACAACATTTTTTACTTCGGAACTGGGCTAAGCAAGTAGTATCTTCATGACTGTCAAAATGGAATTAATCTTTCAATCCTAGCACTATCTATGCTCAATCTTCTAGCCATTGAATGGAAAACCGAATCCAACTCGATATCGGCTGGGTGTTCTGATACTTTTTTATGCAGTTCAACTCCTCAAATATGTTTGCAACATTTCAAATCGTCATGCATACGGTCCTCGTTACTCGGATGCACCTACAGTTTTGCAACACTGTTTGCGACTCCCCTGAGCCTGGAACTACATCACGCTCTCAATTGACAAATATTGAACTTCAGACGCGTTCGCATTCGAATGCATGATGATTCAATGGAATCTGTACATTTCATTTTCATTCAGACATTTTTTTTCTGTTGTGTTGCAAGATCTAAGCTGATATTGGGCCATCAGGAAAAAGTGACAGATACAGGGTAGTATATAGTGCTTGCTAGACTAACGAGTAAGAGGTGCATAAATTGCTGGAGTTTACGAACGAGGTTTCTCAGTCGAAAATTATCAGACGTCTCAGAATTGGAGTGCGACTCAAACAAAAACAACAAAAACTTGGATACTGAAAGAACTTCTCGACCACGACGTTAGAGAACAAGGAACCGAACAAGCAAGTAAGGACAAACTTAAGTAGATGTTTAGCCTCTCATAAACTCATAAGCACCGTAACGGCTTGCTTCCAGCCTTGTATAATTGCGGTCATCCTAAGTTGAGCTTTAGAATGAATACCTGTTGTGTTATTCAGCATACACTCAGTCGAGGGCGCTGCGAAATGATGTGGTCGAGTCTTTCGTCCTAGATTGAATCCAACACGCAGACCAGGATTAAGTAAAGGAGATGATATAAGTAATGCATCTCAGAAACACAGGCCTCTACAGCCAATCATTTGGTTATATCGTTTTGATGGACATTGATGGTGAACTGGTGATACCCAACAGTAGCTTACTCCGGTGGCATCATACATAACTGCCAAGGAAGCCATTTCAACCTCTCCCAATCCAAAGCTGAGAATCATCTGTAAGATACCCTTCCACGGAAAACGTAACCCCCTCTTTTGCAAGCATCTCCATCTTTCTATTGCACTGTAACCCAGTGTTCTTCTGCCCACCCCTTGCGTTTGCGCCAGTGCCCCATTCACCAAAGAATCCACCAATGTACATATTTGATGCGATGATGCGATGGCAAGGCACAAATGGTGCAAACGGGTTATTTCGAAGCGCAGAGCCAACTAGGAAACAAGATTGTGAGAGGAGACAAAGGGATTGCGTTTTGGACGCGCACCTGATCGCGGCGAACCTTGCCCAAGAGCGACGCAGATGTCCTTGTACGTCGTGACACGACCGCAAGGAATCGTTCTGGTGAAATCGTATACTGCCCATTGATGCGGAGTAACGCGCTGGGAGAATCATCATGACTAAGGAATAGTCTTGGGCAGTCTCAATGCGTGCTGCTTGCCTTGCCGTCGAGCGTCTTGAAGGTTTTGCGTTCATTTTCGCTTAACGGATAATGAATGTTGCCTATGAAGACAGTTTCATGAGATTCGTTTGACATGGGCTGTGGAGTCGAATGTCATCTGCGCTTACAGTCTGCCAGGTCCTGCATTTCCTCCACGACTATGGTAGCCCTTGAGGTTATTGTCTTGTGTTTGTCGATGCCAGCGCGCTTCGTCGAGCGCAATGTTGTCCTTGTGGCAGGCATTATCCAAACAGAAATAGTAATAATAAACTGTGGTATTGAGATGTGTTAGACACCAAGGTGGTACAAGAACGAGCGTGAGTGCTTGAGCTTTGGTGACTATCAGGGGCAAACACGGCTCGGACACTTAATCCCACGCGTTGACTGTGATTCAGGGCTGGCAAGACGGTGGCACTCGTCCAACTCAACTTTGTCTGCGATACTATGTACTATGGGAAGTAAATATTTATTTAAGGAGTGTCTCTAAACCCCATCAGGTACTGCATAATCTGGAAGGAGGCCTGGAATTATCAGTTTTTGCATCAGACAGCGTCTGCATGACAGCACTGTCGACTTACTACTGGCGCAAACTCTGGAAGCCTAGTACAGAAAACATCAGCAACGAGACCCTGCGAATTGCAGTGCACTCACATGTGTCCACCCAAGGCTACTTCGCAATAAGTGAGTCCCCGCTCTGAGTGCATCGACCCGTAGGCACCCACGCCATCGACAATGAAGCTGTCATCGGCGATAGGCGTCTGGAATCCTTGCAAACCATTCCCTTGAAATATGATAAATGGATCGTGGCGTACATCAATCATCACTAGTCACACACAGGTCATGCTACAAATGGTTCCCATCAATTGAGTGATACAGTCACGATCAAGAACGCACTGACTTTTGAATGGCAATTCTGGTTCTAAGTCATCAAACCATTGCATCAGAATATACGAAGATACAGGTCGAAATCAAAGTCATACCCATCAGCGGTGATGATGAAGTCCGCGAGTCCGTGCACGATGACGGTCCGCTGGTTCTTCTCGATAACACTCGGTAATACAGTGAGTGCAGGGGGTGAGCTGCTGTCTTCGTTGGGGAAGACATGGGTCAAGGTGCATTCAATCCACTCGGTATCCACGGGCGCATGAATAGCTTCTTTTACGTCTGTTAGATTATAGTAGATTGAAGACTGCGTGCCTCTGGATCCGCGTCAGCTTGGCTTCATTGAATCAATCATTGTATAGCTTACAGAAAACCTAGGACATCCCATGGAAGCGAATACTTGAAAGGAAAAGAAGTTAATATGGTATTCATTGATATCCTCTTCGACCCACAGTGTCCCAGATGCGATAGATATTGAAAGAGGGGTTGATTATCAGCGCATTATTGTGAATGTCGGTCCAGATATCGCAGCCTTGAGCAAAATTGGTAGAGTCTCCTGGTAGGGGAAGAAGACCTTTTGGAGGGTATGTGACGTACTTATCCATGTAGCCAGTGTAATTGCACGTCGCGGCCATCTCGTCGAGGTGGGCCATGTACGTTTGACTAGATATCAATCAGTGAGTGACCTGCGAACCAGGTCCGAGTGAAATGGACAAACTTAAAAGAGAAGAGACTTGCGTGTTTTTTCACGAAGTCCGCTGTAGGGATTTGTTGTTGCACCACATACCATGAGATTAAGGCTGAGCGTCAGTATAAGCCCTCGAGAAGACATAGAGGAAGTCAAAATGTTATGTACGATCACTGATCCATATCCCTTGCAACGAGAGGTCTAACCGACTCGGGTTCTCGTAGATATAGTTTGCGATATCTTCATTTGTCTTAGAGTTACGTTCAAAGAAGATGACTGGTGACTCACAAGGCACGTATGTTCCAGCATACTGAATAAAGTCAGTACGATGTTTTACGGGACTCTCTGAGAACTTACACTTTCACCCGATAAATATAGCTTTTTACCTTTGAGTTCCGAAAAGACCTCAAGGAACTGCTGCATGAAGCCGACGACTTGAGCAGCAATGTCATCTTCGTTCTGAGCGTCCGGGATGCCTTGGGAAAATCCCGTGCCGACAGGTTGCTCCACCCAAAGCACGGAGGACAGGTTGGTCCAACTGTGTTGGTTCACCGTCGGTTTTGCCTGACCCCAGGACCAAGTGAAAGGCTTCAAACATCTCAGTTATAGATGAGTCTTGTCGTCAACAAAGAGGCTTACCCCATTCTCTTGCAGCAAACCTGCGAGGGAGGAGCATCCAGGTCCACCATTCGTCCTTCAAGTGGAACATGTCATGTCAGCAGCGACGAGCACACCGCTTCCAGTGATGACGCACCAAAAAATCAAATCATCAAGACTCCCTTGGGGGCCGGGAGGGAAAAACCAAAAAAAGAGCTGATGTCCTTGATGTCAACACTTAAAGGACGTGTATAGATTACTCAAGTACACACCTTACGCGTCTCATTAGGACTGTTGCTGATGGGCAGAAGACCTGCCCAGCTAGGACCAACGTCGAAGTCAACAAGAGGAAGGGATTTTCCCTCGACGTAAAATTCTAGACGAAGATGAATCAGACGTATGAGATATTTACTTGTAGCATTTCAGTCACCTGAGGCCTTGGGGTTGGTGAATGTGATATTCTGAACACCACCGCTCTTTACGTTCTGAGAGCCACTAGTCTGCCAACGTTTTACTGCCTCGAGTCGGCGTTCGTTAATCTCTTGCATGGTCATCAAACGACCGCTGGCGGCGGCCACTGCGAGCAGAGTCGCAAACACAGCAAGAAGACGCATTACGGCCGAATAAGCCAAAAGTTTGTGAGGGGGAAATAGCGTTCGTATCTAGAACGAGTATTTCTGAAGTGACCATTCAGATAAGTATACAAGGTGGGTCGCCATGGCAGGGAATGTATGGCGTCATGGGTTTTTCATGCAGCGCTACGTGGGCACGATCTACTTGGGAGTTGAACGTTTAAGCGTGATTGACACACATGCGTTGCGGCAGAATTGCCGAGCCGAGTTCTACCAACCGGTTTGGCCGAATTAGTTGCGCCTGGCAATTGGCAAGACTTCTTTTCGAGAGCACAACCTGGCAGAACACCAGGCTCTCAGAGCAACGAGCCATTAAATTTGAATGATGAATTCGTGTTCAATTAAAATTGTTCGACTGTTACTCACATGCCGGAACATGCCTGAGCTCTTGGAAAGCTTACACATTGAAAAGGCAACAATTGATTCGAAGCTACTCTTGGTTGCACCATGAAGAGTAATCTATGTCTCTGAGATAGATATTGATGCTCATAAGTACATTGCATAACAGTAAATACTTACATCCCAGGGAAGCACGCCCAGTATGAAGTCCTAAAAGCTGGGTAATTGAGCACATCGTTGAAGACGAACCTAGTAGACATTATAGTAGCGGTGGTATAGCTTGATGAAAATGGAAGTCAACAACACGATTACTAGCGCTGTCTCGTGGCATCCATGCCTGCAATACTTGCAACACTCACTTTGTTGTTGACTGGTTATCGGCGAGGGACCAGCAGAACAACCGGTGAGTACTAGTGAACTATTCCCATCCTATTTCACCACTAAGAGCCAGGAAAATATACAGATGACTTACCGTAACGAATTATGTCTTCCAAAACTCTTACGACGCCTACCATTGAGGAAGTCGTGTATTCTGATTCTAAACCGCCTGCAATGCCGAAAATCCACTCCTGCCCAACCCGAGAGACGAACTCCCAAGCACAAATTGAAAGGTATCAACCATCGAAAAAAAAATTCGTCTTCTTGCACGAGTGACAACATCCGTATCACGAGCTTCGTTGAACGGCAGAATGCGCAAGTGGAACGGCGACACAAGACTTCTTGTTGGGGAACCATGATCAAGCGAGGGCGGAAAGATGCATGCACTGGCGCATCCACCGGACAGGAAGATAATACGGGCGGGAAGACGGAAGCGTTAGCAGTGGGACACCGACAGAAAGATGATCGAGGGCGATTTATGTAAGTTGGAGTCAACAAATCAGATTAGAAAAGCAGAGACGCTTAATTAGACTTGCATGTTTACCTTCAGATGATAAGAACACATCCCAGGTTCAAATGTAAAATTCACGTTACGCAGAGCTCGTCCGAGTCGTCGGCCCTATCCAACAAGGACACTCCCGGGCCAATGCCGAAAAATTGGTCATGGGAAGGGGAGGCTCGCCGAAGGCGAGCCGAGGAAATTGGAAGGGGTCGGCCTTCGGAAGTCGGAAAACCATCCCAGGGGAAAGCCTCTGGCGGTACTTTCAGTACTTTCAGTTCGCCGAGTTTGCTGTATTTCCACTGGCTTTCGGTCTGGCTTTCGGTCAAGACGATCGAATACATAGTAGGTGAGACAAAGTCCCAACAAGAATTAAATTAAGGTGTTCAAATAATACCGGCACAGTTGATATATTGAACGTTGAACGTTTGAATGCCCACTGCTTGCACTGATCATCACAAAGTTCCAAACGGAATTCAAAGTGGTACGTGACTTGGTCCTATCTTAGCCCATCTAATTTAACTCTTCACCCGTTTAATTTTAACCGGTGAGAAACACGTATCAAATCTTATTTTATTACAGTCAATCTAACCTGGTTTCCAGTTGCCTGATGCTCAGTTGCGTCAATGCCACCTCTAAACATCGTGGTAGGCTATACTATTCTTGTACTGGACGCTACATCAGTAAAACCTCGGATTGATTTTCCTTCATTATCCCACTTTTCTTGCCTTGGCGCTGGCGCTAAGGCATAAAAATTAATACAAGGAGTGATAACTCGATCTTTCCGAAATTTCTCAAAGGCGCAAAGGAGCGGTCCATTGGTTTTGCCACACAAAGGAGAGAAAATGCATATTAAGAGAGAAAAGAGTATTATAAATTCAAATTGTGTACAAGTAGCTAGATCAAAATGCAATCTCAAAGGCGTGATGGTCAGCGTATTTATTGACATAGTAGGCGCGGAATGCATCATAGGAATGATAAAATTTGAGCTCTGGAGGCAGGAATTCCGTGCCGTACACGGGAATAAGATGGGCAGCGTGATAAATGGCGTCAATATGAATGATTGCGTACTCAGCAGTATTGTTTGCACCCTCTCCTGGACGAACCATCCACATTCCCGTGTCTTTGTCTGCAGCATCGCCGATTTTGTTGAACCAGCGAACCACAACGCAGGGATACACTTCGCCCCAGTACTGGAATGAAAAAAATGCGCGAACATGTGCGACTTCGAGACCTTGCATGCCAGGTAGACTAGAGTCTGTGTTGACAAAGACACAGTCGTTGCGTGAATGCCCACCTCGCCAGGAGGGACAAGAGCGGATGTGTTCAGTGCGCATGCCACCAATACCACTCAAATCGCTCGGTGCATAAAATCGCGATGATGCTGAGTTGAAGACCGCAATTTTGCTGAGATAGAGGGGACATTCAGCAAGAGGGATATCGGATGGATCGCGGGGATCATCAGGATGCGTCTGTTGAAATAAGAAGCGTCTGAGAAGGTCAGATAGGTGAGGAATATTAAGTTCATCAGCGAGTTCAGGAATGGTTTGAGCGCGATTTTTGCCCTCTGTACAGTATGTTCAGTATCACGTTGAAAATCAGGAAAAAAGGACACTTACGGCGGGTTTTTGCCAGTGTTACGAACACTTGTAGAACTGTGGGCCCGTTGTCTATGTCGAGGTCCACATCAATGTTGATCAAGGGAGGTGGGGTGGGTATGGGTGGGGCAGGCGCAGGCGCATCCATATCTGCTGCTGCTGCTGCTTGAGCAGGTTCGAGTGCTGCTGCCCCCCGTCTTCATCAACTTGGTTGATCTGCGCAGGAACTGTTATGCAAATTAGTTGAAATATATCTTGTAAGGAATGCACGACTTACCTAAGGCATTGACTGCTGAGAGACAAGTGCCAGTGAGCATCCCCCGACGCATGAAGTCGACTCGCAGTGCTGAAAGTTTGTCGAGCCATTGATTGGTCAGTAATATCTGACCAAGCACATTGTAACGGCTCGATCGTCGCCAAGGCTCCTTGACCGCTTTGATGTGCTTGTTCTTGGTGATTGACGAGCAGAGACCGTTGGGTGCAGCAAAGAGTCGAATGTTTCGAACATAGTGCATGAGCGAGTGTTGATGAGGTAAGGAGAAGTGAAGGATGACACCCGTTGTCCTGAAGATTTCACGGTAACGGTGAAAATGAGAGAGTGCGTCTTTGATTTGAAGTAGAGAGTCTTCGGTGATGATATTGCGACGGACTAGATAACAAAAATCTAGAAGCGCACGAAAGGCGCGAACGATGTCTTGAGGTACATGGCCCTCGATAGCAGGTAAATAGACCTAAAGGATTCAATATTAGGTAGTAACAATACAAAAAAATGACGACTCACTTTCATCAAGGCCTTGGAGTCATCTCCTGTCCACTGTTTGAATCCGCGCCCTTGAGGAAATCGTCGCAAGCCTGAAAACGAGGCGACAGCAGTGATTCTATGGCAATGAGAAAAAGTAAGCAATCCGAATACAAACTGAGCTCACCTGCGGTCAATATCATCCATAATTTTCTGTGCCTTCCATTTGTTGTGTGTCTGACGGAGGTACTTCTCGACCCATGTTACGAGGTGATCCTTGAAGGTGCCTTTTATAAGTTGATGGAGGATATCTGGTGATATCATTTGATGGATATCGGCTCGGGGAAAGTCGTTTGTGAATGGCTGTCGAAATAGTATTAGTTTTGTAAATGAAAACGAGAGAAAAACGCTGAATGACTTACCACAAGTTGCGTGACTATTCCGAAGTCTTCCCAAAGATCTCCTGAGGGAGCTTCTTCAATGAGTGCCTCTGTATATTTGCGGCTACGGGGCAGCGCATCTTCGTCAAGATCTTCGCAATTTGCAACACACCTTTAGAATAATGTGAGCGACCATGTAAATACATATTAAATGAAAGACGTACTTTGGACACCAATTACGGACAATGCACGCTAATAAAACTTGCTCTTCGTAATCCGCTATGTAAGGCCCTAGTCCATATATGACACGCCGGTAGTGGCCATCTCCAAAATGCGTTACTTCGGGAGTCGTCATGCCCGGCTTGAGCGGATCGAGAATTTTGGAAAGGGATGAATGGAATAACTGTCGATGAAATCTTCAGAACGAAGGTTCTTCAGCATGTTCCTGCGTAGCTGTATCATAGTTAGTCAGTTATAGAAATAGATTGCAGGGTTGAAACATACTTTTCGGCATTGCCAGGAACCCAATGACGGCCACACCATCGCGATGCGCTCTTCGAACGTTATTGTGGATGTTCCCAATGGAAGCATAGAGCGGGTAGTACTCGTTGTTACCCGTTCCGACTGAAACTGTCGTTTTGTCGCTGCCAAGGATGACAGGGACAAATGTCGACCCGAGAGTGCTTGGGTCTTTCGCGATTTCGTCCTAGATACATAGAGCCGTTAATATCGGACATTACGAAACAAAAAATGCATTACTTACTGCTTGATTCCACACCCAGTCGCCAGACATGAAATCCTTCCATTGGCGCTTGTTGCCCTCAGTTGAATACTCCCTATACGGGCAGTAATCTATCTCGTTAGTGTAAGTCGAATTTGTGAGCATATTATGCGCAACTTCACGTGGGTCGCGGAACCAGACTTCGTATTCGCTGTCCATCCAGGGCTTGTCCTCATCTGCAAGTCTCTCGCCATCATAGGCGACCATAAAACGTTGCCATGGTACATCCCCAAAGGGCGAACTGTCGATGACATGGTACAGATCATGGTGATCTGCAAACGGCGGGTTGTCGTTGTGCTTCGTGAGGGTAGATGCCCATAGATCCAGTAGCCGGTCAATTTGACCAGCTGGCATTTGATTGTGCTTGTAAAGGAACTCGGCCGTTTCAAATTCTGTGCGGTTTCGAAAAGGCGTCCAGTCATCAGGTGCGAGATTCTCAGGAGGTGGAGGTGGAGCGCCAGGGGGGAGGAATACACCATTAACATCACATGGTCTACCTGTAATAGCGCTCATTAAAGATAGAGTATCAGGCAGTAAATTGACGTACCGTTAAGACCTGTGTGATAATTGCGATAAAGATGATTGCCACGCCCAAAAAATTCTGTGTCGACGTCTGCATGGGGGGATTGTTGGTGCAGATGTTCGTCCATGTCGCCCTGGTAACCATCCGCATCAACATCGTGCTCATTGTCTTCATTGCGAGACGGGTGTGGGCTTGGTGTTCGGGGAACAGGTTCCAGAGATTCTCGATGGTTGTCTTGAGGCGGTACTGGCATCACAGGATGTGCCGAAATTTGGTGTTTCATTCGCCCAGCAGAGCTTTTGAACCATCTTGAACATGTTCCACATGGGAGTTGGAGTGCGCTATGGTCCCGTCAGCGTGGTTGGATGTGTGGAATATCAGCAGGCATCACGGAAAGTGAAGACACTTGAGATTGCGTCAATAAGAGTGCGCGGCTGAAATAAATCGATACCTGCATTTTCGTTGAGTGGATTTTCAAGTGACTGAGCTCAGGCCAGCCGAAGAATGTGTCTAGTTGATGTGACCAGCTGGAAGTGTAGACATTTGAAGCAAGTATGGCACGAAAAGACAGAATAATGCAGGACTTACTTGATGGTTTGGACAACTTTACAGGTGCGCAGACCAGAGAGTCCTGCTAGTAGTGAATTGAATTAGCGATCGAACTTTGTTTGGTTAGCTCTTAAGTACGGAACTTACAAATTGGTTGTCAATTTTCAACTTCAACCATTCTACCGACCACTCATTACATTTCCCTGGCCGTCCCAAGCTTGCCATAGAGCCTGTCAAATCCGCTCCTCGTCAGCAATGTCCGACACCGCTCAGAAGTCACGCACTCACGCACAGAACGCAAACAAGCATCCAGGCTTGCCTGACCTGCCAGCAAAAGGACGTCAGCGACGGACTAAGGCCCAGATAGCAGAGGACAACCGGATTCTCAAGGAATCACGCGAAGTTCAAGAGCAGGCCGCACTTGAGGGGCTGCAACGGCTTGCAGCCATGCAGAAAGAAATGGAAAAGGCGGAGGAACTCACCATCGTGAACAAGCCGAAGCCAGTGAAACCTCGCGCCCACCCTGTTGTGAAGCGAACGGCGCCTGATAAGAAGCTCCTGACAACAGGAAACGCTGGTGAGTGCACAAGCATCAAATGAGGCTCACTTACATGGGGCTAACATTGTTGAGGACCTAGATGAAAGTGGTCGAGACGACAGCGGTCATGTTCAAGAGGAAATCAGTGAGAAGTCGAAGACTCAAAAGCGTGGCAAGATCTCACTAAAAGATGCCATCAACAATGCCCGAGATTTGATCGCAACACCAGGAATTAGAAGCCAGGAACCACGTGTCGAAGACAAGAAAGGAAAGTTATCTGCCGTGGCGAAGTATGTCTTTTCGACTTGATCAAAACCATGTTGATGCTTACTGAATCAACACTATTCTTTGTTAATTTAACCTCAAAATTCAGGTCGACCAACTTAAAGTTTTCATTGGTAGGACGTGTCAATGGCTGGGTATCTGACGTTACACCAGATGAGAGGTCCAAAGCTTCAAGTGCATCCAAGTCTCGCACCGCTGCCTCCCCTTTCTCATTGGCACATGGGCCACCCAGCACCCAGGTTACATCTGTATCAGGTGTAAATACCAAGCCCAGTCGCCAACCTAAAGTCTCTTCCAATCTTGCTACTGAGGTTCTTGTTGGCGGCTTTGCCGATGACACTTTGGATGATTCCCAGGAACACCTTGAAAGAATCGCCTCGAAAACAAAGGAGAAGAAGTCTTTCATTAAGGTGCGTAGAGCATATGTAGTCTTACTGGTTCTAATACAAAGTGAACTATATAGATCACTACCAACACGAGGACCGATGATGCGACAATGGGCTCGAAGGGACAGTCTGATCTCAATGTGCCAATGGATGTGGAGGCCTCCACGCAATCAGACATAGAGGCAGACTTCGAGGATGACAGCCCAACAGACTTCGAGGACAATGATCCGATGGACACAGAGGATGATGTGGAGAATGACGTGGAGGTTCTGGAGGACGACTTCAACCCAAACGAAGACGTGAAGATGTCTGAGGACAGTGACGGTGGCAGTAATTTATCATCCCACCATCTGAATAACAAGAAGCACAAGGTCTTGTTTCACTTATTGTCCTCAGATGAGGAACTTGAGGCTCCGCTTACAGCTGCTGTTGGAGCGGTCGCGAAGAAGGCCATGCAGGTAACATCTTCAGTAAGTCTATTTCATTAATGGTTATTGCTACTCATATTTGTTTGAACAGACTTCAGTCGCTGTCTCCGAGGCAGCTGCTACAGCAAAGCCACCTGCGAAGAAGGTGAAGATTGAAGAAGGTGTTGATGACGATATGAAACCCGTGCTTGTTCCATTGCCCGGTCACTGGATCGAGAAGCGATATAAGTCATGCTCAACCTACCGGAACAGTGATCTCCCTCCGCAATGTCAGGATCAACGGTGGCCCAAACATTTTCTCTCGACCCTTTACCTGTGGGCCGGCAGCCAAAATGATCTCTGGGAGTTTGCAGATACCTCTCTTGTTGAAGCGCTTCAATGCATTTTTGATGTCGTGTATCCAGATCTCCAGTACAAGGTGACCGCTCAGGGATCTGTCTTTGGTGTTGTGCGTCTAGCAATTTTTTTGTAGCACTATTGCTAACTCATTGTGATCTCAATAAGGCTACTCAGCGTCTGGCAGAGTGGCGCAGCAACTTCGGTTCAACAGGACTCGCAATTATGATCGACTTCTTCGCTCGGAACGAAGACACTAATCCAAAAGACCTTAGTGAAGTGCTTATGGAGGAGTTCGTGTTCCTCTTCGAGGACTTGGACTACTCAGACAAGATGAAAGCATTCCAGTCTCCTTTCATGATACAGTTATTTGCAACCGCTCATCTTCACAGTATTGTTGGACATGCTCATGTCACCGCCATCAAAACAGATGTATTGGCTGCCAGTGGCATGGCTGGTGTTCTTGCTCTCTGCGCAACTTCAGTAAGTATTCTGACCATACAAGAATCATGACTTATCACATTTGACAGCTCGAACGTGCTGTCAAATGCCTCGGCGCTGGTGCCATTGGTATTGATGTGGACATCCTCAATATGCATCCTGCACAACTGAAGCGCAAGCTGCGCACACCGAAGACCCTCAACAAGTGAACCGGCAACTACAGCACCACCGAGCATGCATTTTCCATCAACAACTGGGGGTCAGTAACCGAAGCTTACTTGTCTAGCGTAAAGAAAAAGGGGGACATTTTTTTGAGGGACATGGTTTCAACAGCGCGGAAGTTACTCAAGAAATCGGGCAGTGCTGGCCTTGAGAAGTACCTTCGCCTCAATGATGACGACGAATCAGAGGACATCGACAGGCGTGCCATGCTTTGGTGACTAGTAATATCAGTTTTTTTTTGCGTTATTCATGAGCTAACATCATTTGATAGATCTCGTTCCCGCCATGCTTGCTGTCCGCTTCCATCATCGCCATTGATTCAAGTTCATAGTACTATCGTGTTTTGCTTATCCCACCACCACTCGTAATGCCTTTCGTCATCTTTAGTCTCGTTTCACGCTCTTTGCACCGTTACCCTTCTTTTCGCTAGCATTTCATACTCTTCTTTTCGCTAATGTTTCGTACTTTACTTTGTGTTCCCATTTTCATCACTTTTTTGCACTTTCCACCAGATGATGTGATACCATTTGCTCTCTATTATTACCACTTTGTTTTGTCAGTTAATGCCTCATAAGTGACTTTCATGAGCTGCAAAGTAGAATTCAGAGGACGAGTGGCATTTTTCTCAATTTTCTCATCGTGTCTTGCGTGTCACCTTAATGGTTCCTCAAACCTGGTAAAACTCGGAAAAATAGAAATAAATTCAAAATCTTTGGCGAAAATAGACCCGAGGTTGTACTGATGGGGCAGTCCGACTCCTTATTGAACAACAAAAGTTCTTACGATTCAACGATTTCTCCCACTTCGAAGGTCTTAAGTCCAGTCACTTGTCGGCCTTCGGTATGGTCGCCTATACTCAGACACCCCGAGCAATGGCTCCTTCCGGAGAAAAGTCTGGGAAAGACTTTGGGGGAGGAAAGAAACAGTCGAAAGGAAGGGGAGAACCATGTCATAAGTGGAATCGGGGAGAATGTGACAAGGAGGCCAAAGAATGCCTTTACTTCCATGTTTGCGATCGAGGAAGCTGCAGGGGGTCCCACAGACGGGGCGAATGCCCATTGGCAAAAGGGAGTAAATGAGTCCATAGCGGCCGGTCAGCGTTTTCGGCGTCACTTCATCTGGTCTTCGAAATCCTCTATTCTTAGCCCTACTGCAGTCTGGACTGAAACAGCTGCACCCTTACCAAGACCACCGCTATCTGAATTCTCTAATGTCGAAGCAATCAATACTATTTCGTCTCATCCCGATTTGTTTCAAGTTTCTACACCTATTAATGTTGATGTTTTCCAATCCATGTTGGAGGCCGTGAATCATCCTAATCCTTCTTTCTACCTGTCTGTTTGCACGGGGCTCCGTGAAGGTTTCTGGCCATGGGCCGATACTCATTATGGAGATTATCCTACAACATGGGAAGAACCCACTCCTCTTCCAGCTGCTGAAACAGGAACGGGTCTTTCTTCGTGAGCAAATCGCAAAAGAAGTTTAGTGTTGGACGATATTCCCCGGATTTTGGTCCGACCTTATTTCCTGGAATGTATTCCATGCCGATTCACGCAGTCCCGAAGGATGGAGGAAAATTCCGACTCGTCACGAATCACAGTGCAGGCAAATTCTCGCTTAACTCAATGATTGCCAAGGAAGATATAGCTGGGGTAACAGTTGGATAATGTTCAGCATTTGGGGAATGCATTACTGCCAATTCAGAGCTCTGGAGGGGGACGGACCTCTAGTAATCTGGAAGGCAGATGTCTCCGAAGCTTATCGACATATGTCAATGCATCCTCTATGGCAGGTCAAGCAAATCGTCTCCTTTGAAGGAAGACGACATGTTGACTGATGTAATGTCTTTGGTGGAAGAGCCTCTCAACGAATCTTCCATGCTTTCATGTCTCTAGTCATATGGCTTGCAGTCTTTGTGTGCCTCATTCTTGCTTACATCTATGTGGACGACTCGTTCTCCTTTGCCAAGCTTCAAGATCATTCCTATTATGAAAAGTACCAGAAAGATTTGCCATCTGACATGGTCAAACTTCTTCAACTCTGGGACGAATTAGGAATTCCACACGAAGAACGAAAACAAATTTTTGGGTCTCCTTTGGCGGTCATCGGATTTGATGTTGATCCTCAACTAATGAGGGTAATGCTTCATCAAGATTCAAAAGCTCGCTTGGTCTCTGAACTCCGGACCTTTGCCCGTCATCGGCATAGACGAACATTACGGGAGTGTGAGCATATTGTGGGATTGCTAAACTGGGCCCTTAATGTGGCTCCGCTTTTGAGACCTGGTCTCGCTGTGTTGTATCGCAAAATGGAAGGTAAAAGTCAAACTAAAGCTCTAGTTTGGCTCAATCGGAGTATTGTCAACGAAGTCTTATGGGCAGCAGAACATCTGGAACGTTCGAATGGAGTCTACCTGCTTAAGTCGGTGTCATGGAACTTATCTGATGTTGCATGTGCACGTAATGTTCTGCGTGTATACTGTGATGCTTCAGGCGTCGGCTTAGGTTTCTGGTATCCTTCTTTGAAGCTTGGTTTTCAGGGTGCCCTTCAGTCACATCAAACCTCCGATATCTTTGACCATGAGGCTTTGTGCGTTGCCTCGGCAATTCACGATGCTCTCTCTCGTCTTCCTTCCGAACATCGGCTGGCCATCTTTACGGACAGTCTTGATACTGTGGCCATATTCAACTCCCTTTCTGTGGGTATTGCATCTTCTTAGATTCGTTGTCAACCTCATACTCGCCACTTCTATCGATTGTCGAGTCTTTCACGTGTCTGGAGATAGGAATATTGTAGCTGATCATTTATCGCGGAACCGTAGACGGGAGGCTTTGGATTGCGTCCCGGACCTACGAATTCTACCTTTTGAACCCCCTCGGAATGTGCTGGGGGCAACAAAAAAATGATACCAAGGCCCCAAAAGACCAAGCAACCCGTCCGGGAGGCTTGGTCTATAGAGCGTCTCGCTCACGAGCGCTCAATCAATTTGGGAATGGCCCTGGAACGTTCTACTAATCATGCATATACTTCAGCACTCAACTCCTATCTAACCTTCTGCGACCTTCATCATTTTCCTATCGAGCCTACTCCAGACACACTGTCTTTTTATGTCACCTTCATGGTGACACATGTAAACCCTCGTTCAGTGGACAATTATCTTTCTGGGATTTGCAGTCTACTGGAAGAGTATTTCCCCGACATACGCTCAGTTCGTCGTTCACGTCTGGTTGCTCAAACTCTCCGTGGTGCCAAATGTCGCTACGGCGTGCCCGTTAATCGAAAGCTGCCATTGACACGAGCTGATCTCGCTCATGTTGTTGATGATTTACATGATCTGTCTCATGATGATAAGCTCTTTGTAGCTCTACTTCTTGACGGTTTTCATGGTTTGCTGCGTCTAGGTGAATTAGTATGGCCAGACAACAGCTCTCTCCAACTTCAGTGGAAGTTATCGTTGCGCACCTCTGATGCAACTAAACACTCCTTCGTACTTCCCACGCATAAGGTTGATCTGCAATTTGAAGGGGGCACCATTGTCATTCAGCAATCCCACATTCATCCCGATCCACACAATGCTTTCCTCGCATATCTAAAATCTCGCGATAGGCTCTTCCCCTTTCACTCAACTCTCTGGTTGCGTGAAAATGGTGTGGTACCCACCAGGTCATGGTTTATCGCAAGACTACGACACTTTTTTCCTCCTTCTATTGCCGGTCATTCCATGCGAGCCGGGGGAGCTACTTCCCTTGCAGCAGCTGGGGTACCTGCTATGGAAGTGCAAGCTCTTGGAAGATGGTCGTCAGATTCCTTTCGAGTGTATATTCGCAAGAATCCTACTCTACTGCATGCTCTCATTTTCATGGTCGGTCCGCACACGATGGTCGTGATCCGTTCGCGACCATCTCTTTGTAATTGTATTTATATCTTGTCATTGATACGTCGTCTCCTTTCTCTCGCTGTTATGTCTATGATTAATCTTTTTTATCCTTATTTCATTTTTAAATCCCTCCCTCCCTCCCTCATAACACACACATTACGGCTTAATCCACACGTATACATGTCTCTGGCTCATCTCGGTTTCTACCTATAGTCTTGGTCTCGCGCTTTGTCTCTAGCCTACACGGAGTATTCATCGGATTTTTTCGGACTCGCGTCCTGGAAAGATCCTTTTGCTGGCTAAACCTTACAGCCTGCGCTTCTGCGAGGCAAAGTGAGGCCAATTAGACACCGATTTGTTGTGTTCAAGCGACATGCTGGAGTGTAGATGTTTGAATTTGAATTTTCAGCGGATGGCTTGAGCATTAAGATACGTTTCTACAGCTGATGTGCTGAGTTTATGATCAATGAATATGAGAGACTTCAGAAGACATGCCATCAGGCCTGGATGCAAGTGTGGTGGTTTGGTCGTGTTTGTTCACGCTCGGACGCGAAGTGCCTCATGTCGCGTAATGACAACCTGTCACATGTCGGCATGTCACTCGCAGGCTCAAAACTTTTGACCACTGACCAGTCGTTAACGTTTAGGTACCTACCTATGTTTGTCAACTGATTCAAAGCAACTTGACGCATTCAGGCATTCCCGGGCTCAGGCCAGCCATATAACGAGTGATAGTCATCATTTGTTAGAACGCATCCGAGTTCGTGTGCACATCTTCCGCGAGAGCCTCCCATGCTTGTACGAATATGTCACAGAAAACGCACACGGATTTGACAATTAAGTCCACCATAAAAAGTCTCATTATGCCTTCAAAAGCTGGGCGACGTCGCTGCTGTTTTCCTGTCACACCTGGCTACTAGGCTTACCTCAAGAGGTTTACTCGATAATGTTGCGTCTTTCCGTCGCTCTGCTAGCAGTGACTGCCGCTAGCGCTCGTATGATAACCAAGGATGTGCTGAGGGAGCGCCAGCTTGAAGCAGCCCAACATTGGCAAACCAGTTGGACCGTGGAGACGGGAGGAACTGAGGACGTTGAGCGCAAGGGTGTCCAAAACATCACCTTTACAAACCCCAAGGCCTCAGGTGGATGAAGTGCTTCTGCACTAAACGCCAGTGTCTGATATGTTCATGCAGAATTTTATGTCGATGGTACATCCCTCCCTCTGGTCGACTTCGATGTTGGTCCCAGCTGGTCAGGCTTGTTGCCCATAAGCGACAGCCCTGATGAGACGCGTCAGGTATGTCAATCATGAGTCGTGCGTGTTCTCTACTGATTCGAACCACAGCTCTTCTTCTGGTTTTTCCCTCCCGGTCCAGATGGGAGTCTTGATGATTTGATTTTTTGGTGTGATTGAAAATGGTCAGCGTTAATCCACCGCTGATGTGACTTGCTCTTTCTCCAGGACAAATGGAGGCCCTGGATGCTCTTCACTTGAAGGTTTACTGCAGGAAAATGGAGTGAGCCCCTTCCCTTGGATCTTACGACACGTTTCACTGAGCAGTTTGAAGCCTTTCAGTTGGTCCTTGGGTCAAGCAAAACCAACGGTAAATGAATACAGCTGGACCAACCTTTCTTCTGTCCTTTGGGTTGAGCAACCTGTTGGCACGGGGTTTTCGCAAGGCGTTCCCAATGCACAGAATGAGGAAGACGTTGCTGCTCAACTCGCCGGTTTCTTGCAGCAGTTCCTGGAGGTCTTTGCGGAACTGAAAGGCAAGCAATTGTATCTGACGGGTGAAAGCGTAAGTTCTTATGGAAGACTATCTAGACAACATACTCATTGTAACCAGTACGCAGGAACATACGTCCCTTGTCAGTCTGTCGTTATTTTTCTAAGAGCATATCTAAAAGATTATTGAAGATCTGGCGAACTATATCTACGAGAATCCCACTCTATTAGACCTCTCGTTGCAAGGCATGTGGATCAGTGATCGTAAGTAATATACTCAATCGCTCTGCATTATCTCAAGGGCTTATCTACGGAGAATAGCTTCACTATCATGGGATGTGGTACAAGAGCAGATCCCTGCAGTGGATTTTGTGAACAAATATGCTGGTCTATTCTCCTTCAAGTCAGTTTATTTCACTTGAGTCGGGTTTACAGGTTGCTCACCCATCGTGCCCAGTCAAACGTTCACGAATCACCTCGAGAAGAAGGCCGCGAGGTGTAATTACACAGGCTACATAGACAAGTACGTGACATATCCTCCAGCCGGCCTTCTTCCTCTCCCAGGGGACTCAGTCGAGGCGGCTGAGGGCTGTGATGTTTGGGACGATATTTTCAATAATGCGTTGATCATCAACCCCGCCTTCAATATATATCGCATCTGGGACACTGTGAGTCGAAGAGAATCCTGCTTATCAGCTGCTAACGTTCTCCATTTCAGTATCCCGTCCTATGGGATGTCCTAGGCGCCCCGTAAGTAATTAAATAATGCACTTTACATTTCAGTTTACGCAGAGACAGGGGTTCGATCATACAGTCACAAACTCCGCTCTACTTCGACCGTACGGATGTGAAACAGGCCATCCATGCACCTGTTGACACAGAGTGGACGGAGTGTTCCAATATCAATGTCTTCCCAAATGGAGACGGCAGCTTGCCCCCTGCTTTCACCGTATTACCAAATGTTATAGAGAAGAACAAGCGGACCGTCATCGTGCACGGTCTCGCCGACTTTGTTCTCATTTCTGACGGGTATGCCTGCGTCCGCAAGTTCTTCTCCTATATCCTGATGCATGATTCTATTACTTAGAACCAGAATCGTCATTCAAAAGTACGTGCGTTCTTGACTATCACCTGAATCTGAATCAATAGGAATTGTTTGTAGTATGACTTGTGAGTGAGGAGAAGCGTCGAGGTGCAAAAACCACTCATTTTATTCAAAGGGAACGGATTGCAAGGATTCCAGACACCTATCGCCGATGACAGTTTCCTTGTCGATGGTGTGGGTGCCTTCGGGACAATGCACTCAGAGCGAGGACTCACTTATTACGAAGTAGTCCTGAGTGGACATATGTGAGCTCTTTCCGCTGTAACAGCGTCCCGCTTCTTAAATGTATTCTGCAGGGTTCCACAATTTGCGCCAGTAGTAAGTCGACAGTTCTTGAACCAAACGCGCTCTAACGCAGAGACCAATAATTCAGGCTGCCTTCCAGATTATGCAGTACTTGATGGGCTTTAGGGATACGCCATAGATAGGGACACTTGTCTTTGGTTTGATTTAGGTTCCTGCCATCTGTAAAAAACGTCAGCTCTTAGAAGATAGTTAGGAAGCCTATTGCCTCTGGATCCTGGAGATCTTCATTATTTTCACCGAGTTCTCATATTACTGCATGATGTATGCTTCTTATTCGGCTCATACTTCAGAGTACTTCCAGTGACACGCATCTTCAGCTGATTCTTGCCCTCCCAGAGTGAAAGTAAAAGACGTCTATATGTTCTGCAGCTTATAGAAAGATATCAAAGATGTGGAACACATGTATATCCTATGTATTCAAACGTGAACCTAAGCATCTGATGACGACTAATACAGCGTGTTCAAACATCTTCGTGTAGTAATTTGTGGACTTTCTCAAGCTTGACCGAAACATCAATATCGCAGCAGGTCCAGCAATCTGAGTAAATTTCGACAGCTATCGCATCATCACTGCAGGCAGGCGCTCTAGTGTAGCATTGCGAATCGTCGCAGACTCCATCGTTGGTAGTAGTTGAAGCTGCCTTCACCCCGGCGACAGCGGCGAGGATGGCAAGGATGGCAAACTGAATGGGCTTCATGATGTCTAGTAGGGCTATGTATCAGTACTTCGGTGATAACTGCGAGTAAACCATACACCAACAAAAGTTTGATCGTGCGGTTGAGTACGCGAAGGGACTGATACAAAATGTCGATTGAGTGAAACGGATTCAGCGTTACTGCATGCAGGACTGCTCACCAAAAGTTTCAGGGTACTTTTCCTAAGGTTTTTGGGATACGACCGCGTTCAATTTATATTTCGTGCTGTCCGCGGTTTAAGTACTAGTGATGGAATTTACTACGTCACTGGTGGCTTCTGGTTCAAATTGACGAGCTAGAAATTTGATCGAGAGATCGGTACGTCCGGTTCAGTGTCAAACATCTATTCGCTGACGAATTCTTACATACTTGTGTTCACTTCATGGAAGACGGGTTACACCTTCGATCGGAGAAACGTAAAAGTTTGTGTCAGCGTATGAAAATGGCTACATTTCACTCTTGAGCGCTGAGCGTTCAGCAAGCGAATAGGAAACACGTCAGGAGGATGTCTTTTGCAATCGTTTTACTTCGTGGTATCGGCATCTTGCTGTCAGCGTCAGCAGTGTTTACGTCGGCATTCTAACTTGAAGTACTTCAAGTACATAGCAAGTGTACGATCACCAGAGCCCATTAAGCCCTCCCCGCGGTGTATTCGCTTTGCAAGGCTGCACCGGAGTCTGCTCTTTGGACAGGTGCCGCCGATGGTTGACAATGGAGAACCCGCTGGTCGATTACCGTACTTCGAATAATAGGTTAGTTTAATCGGCCAAAATCGTGATACATAATGATAATCACACCTAGGGAGAGGTGAGCCGAGCAGATCATGATGGATGTGAGACAGAATGCCTTGTAGGCTCGACTCCCTTATGGTTGAACCAACCATTTTCCCTCCCATTTTTGAGAGTCGGTATACTATCTCGACTCTCGAACGATCACCATTCGCAGTATTAAGCTTCAAGTTGTGAACTACTTGAAAAGTTGTTGGATAGCTTACACTGTTGCTGTCACCGTCGTGGCCATCGACGAATATGTGACTTGGGAAGAAGGATATATTGTAGCATTATGTAAGAGGAATTCGTACTGGTGAACACGTGCAAATTTATCGGCGGCATTGGGGCAGCTGCGCCATGGGAAGGGGAGGATTACAAACGGTCCAAACGGTCTGACCGTTTTTGCAACTCCGCCAGACCGTTTGGACCTTTTCCTAAGCACGTGACTTTTGTCGTCACGTGACACGTTGGAGTTTTGCCCTAAGACGAACGTTTTGCCTCTAAGACGAAGGTATTCAGCTCAAAGGACAAGACTGGGATGCGCAGATTTTCGAGCAATAGACAGTACCATTTGTAGCGCGAAGACCTTGCGATGATTGTGATTGAAAAAAGTAAACTATTAGGTGCGTAAACAATCTGTAAGAAGACAAAGGCATGAAATGAATTAAAATGCAAACACCAATCTCGAATGAAACTACGGCTGCTGCAGGAAATTGATCCTCAACCACTGCTTGTCGTCATGGACAACGATGCGATCACAAGGGGTTGATGGGTCCACAATGAAGTCTGTAAACAGCCGGAAAAGCACTGCACCATCCTCGTGGATCTCAGTGCGTGAGACAAGCAGCTTCGCGAAGGCCTCCGTTTCAAGCAAGTCCATCTCTCCCGGTCCCTGCAAGGAAACGTACTCATAGACACGCTGAACAGCCAACAAAAATGCGTGCAGATGGAATGTGTGGCCTTCGGAGAACAGACCTTGAGGCTGAGGCCAGGGAGGGAGATCTTCGCCGCTGTTCTTTGACACCTGCTTGACGCCATCAGCACAGTAGCCCCGCTTGTGGTTGAGTGGCGAGTTTTCGGGGCCAGGGTACATGATCGTTTGGCAGCGTGAGCATGTCTGCACCTTTCGGGGCTAAACAGCGAAAATTTCAGCATGAAACTTGGTGTTGAACTTGAGTGAACTGACCTTTTTCCCTCGCTCCTGCTTGACAAGAGGTACAACAGAACAATGGTGGCGCCAAAATGTCTCATTGTTCCTCTTTGCTGTGTGTTCATAATCCAGATGTCAGAAAATACAGAGTGATGCAAGAGAAATATCGATAAACTCACAGGTATATTCATCTCTGATGATGCGGTTCATCAGTTTGGGCTCGATGTCACCCAGCGCATGTAGGAGGGCTTGTGGGTTCTTCTGAATGACCGACCGGCCAGCTGTCTGTGTGAGACGACGGTTGTACTCCTCCGTTGCCAGCACCCAGCGCTTCAAAGTCATTTGATATGACAGCCATTTGAACTTGGCCCGCATGTCCATAAACAGGTAGAACTCGTCTGAATTTTGAAGGGTCAGTGAGCGAGGATCAATACCTGTAGCAATGAAGAATAAGTGCTGAGACCGGGTAATTGTGTTGTTGATGCCAGCGCTGGGGCAATCCTGTGAGAATTTGGGAGGAAGTTTTCGCGTGTAACGTTGGTCGGGTGTGATTGCACATACCTCTGCAGTAGCCCCAGGAATCACTGGGTGATCGCTGGTGACTGCTGGGTGACCCCCAGTAATGGTGTTGCTGATGCCAGCGCTGGGGATAATTGCGTTGCTGATGCCAGCACTGGGGCAATCCTGTGAGAATTCGGGAGGAAGTTTGCGCGTGTAACGTTGGTCGGGTGTGATGGGACATACCTCTGTGGTAGCCCCGGAAATCACTGGGTGATCACTGGTGATTGCTGGGTGACCCCCAGTAATGGCGTTGCTGATGCCAGTGCTGGGGGTAATGGCGTTGCTGATGCCAGTGCTGGGGCAATCCTGTGAGAATTAGGGAGGAAGTTGTTGCGTGTAACATTGGTTGGGTGTGATGGGATGGGACATACCTCTGCAGTAGCACCAGGAATTACTGGGCGATCCTCCAAGAATTTGGGAGGAAGTTTTCGTGTGTAACGTTGGTCAGGTGTGATTGAGTTGTTGATGCCAGCGCTGGTGACTGCTGGATGACCCTGTGAGAATTTGGGAGGAAGTTTTCGTGAGTATCATTGATCAAGGATGGTGGTATGACAACATACCTCTGTGACAGGCCTGTGGAGCTCTCTGGGTCGCATTACAACGCGACCAGAAGAAAAGTAGCCATTGAGTGTCTTGGTGCCGGCTGAAACCAAAGTCCGTGGTCGTTTTGAAGTATTGCCGCTGTCCAACTCATCATTGGCGTCAAAGGAGACACAAGAGACCTTGCGTTTGGTTGGAGAGGCAGGTATGACTTTGGTAGCATGTGGCAGCAGCAGCTGTGTAGCAGGTTGGTCAAGGAGCGCCGGATCAATCTGCCAGTCTTCGATCATGATGCTGCGGCTGGCTTCGGTCGCAAAATCTATAGTCCCACCAGTAAAGCTATCTGTGCAAACTTCAAAGTTATGTGTGAGTGTGAGTTCAGCGTCTGCAGTCTCTTCCTTGATGAGCAAACCACCAAACGTGTTACGCACTCAAATAGATCTGTTAGGCGGAGCCCTAAGAGGGGCGTCGTCCGCTAACGTTCGTGACGTAACCGGAAGGATCCGGTATAGCAAGTGATACTGGCGACGGCGAGTCGACAGTGATCACAGTATGCGCGTGTCATGTGACTTCAGAGACGGATGTCTTAGAAGTCACTCAAGGTAAGGACTGTCCTGTCCGAACGATGAGGTCGATCGAGGTAGACTTAGTTGCGATGAGCAACTAAGAAAAGATACTAGAGACTGAAGCCAAAGGGGCATTCAGAGGGAAGTATGTTCCAGGGAAGATTGAGTAGATTCAAGTTAGAGAATCTAGTACAAGGTGACCGACTACTTATACTAAGTGGAGAGGGTTCAGGGCAAGGCTACCGCACAGTAGGTAAGGGTAAAGGGGAGACGAGAGTGGTATAGGTGCATTGGCAACAGAGCCGGATTAGTGATGGGTGGTCGAATGTGGAATGAGACCGAGAAACATTGGAACGGTCCAACGGTAAGAATACAACATGCGGGAATCCGCAGTCAGAAAGGACAGAAGAAGGAAAGCCACATTGGTGGCACGAGTCAGACCGAGTCATAGGTGCGGGACCACATTGGTGGTCGAATCAAAGGAGGAACGTGCGTGCACGTGCATAGAGGCGGGCGATGCGAGGGACGGGAACGGTCCCGAGGATCCGGTCAATGGAAAGACGGTAAAGGAGGACGAGCCGGTAGATGGTGAGGGCGAGGATGAAGGGAAAATGATAGGGGGGCCACGTGACCGATGTTACTTGTAACAAAACGTAGTTGTATTATCTGACGCTACAAGTCCAAAGGTCTCGCCAGAGTCCACATCTGGCAGTTCTGGTAGAGGAAGCAGCCGTGTGTCCTTCTTGCGCAGTCCATTGTAGAGTCTTGCTATGTGGTTAGAGAGCTGGATGTGATGGGAGCCGTGAGTGAATTTGACAAAGGGCGTCATTTGACGCCTACTGGAAGCGACCCTAATGTTTCGATGGAGGACAAAGTCATGACCAAGCGCAGACAGCATCACGATCTCACTCGGTTGGGCACGCTGCAACGAGTTCCAGCCCTTGTGGGTGCCCTCAATGCGGCTGCCATCAGACCGGATGTCTTGATCTGAGCGCTTGAGACACCCTTTTCGGACGTGTTTAAGTTGTTCTTGATGTACCTAGCAGGATATGACACTGTGAGACTCCATTTCCACTGCTAATGAAGCAGGCAGACTTACCTTCTGAGCCGCTGCTGACCACACACCTTTTTCAGCCCATTTGTCAAACACTGCAACAAGGTGCTGCTCTTGTTCACCACGATCCCAGTACTCTGCTCCACGTCCATGTTCTGCGTGTTTCTTGAGGATCGCACCCGAAATATCGGCAGCGATGGCACTACGGAATGGGCTCTTGCTGGTGTTCAAGATTGCAGCAACGTATCTTCGTTTGGTGAGGGTTCCTGTTAGTGAGAGTAGTATAGCTCATGCTGAAGTTACATACCTTGCACTAAAATGCCAGACATCCAGCTTAGCCTCTGTCTCAGGCATGGCAGAAGCCACCGTGCCATGTATGTGGCAGCAGTTGTCGGCGACCATCATCTTTGGTTGTGGGAGGTTGAGGACATCATGGCGCCACTTGAGGCCACGCAGTAGCTCCGTGATCTTGGCATTCGTGCGTGTCTGACAGAAACACTTGCAAACAGGGCGTATCAGCGTCAACTTTTTCAAAGTCAGATGGAAGTACTCACCCAAGCAATGATCTCGTTGCTTTCATTCAGCACAGTGAGTATCCCGCCCTTGATCTCCCTTGTCTTTTGCCCGTCCTTGTTTGTGAGTGTGGCCTTGTTTGACGCTTTGAAAGTGTTGTCGAGAGAACCGCATATTGCTGACAAACAAATGGTGAGTGCGTAAGTCTATTTGTGTATTTGGTCTTGTACTTACCAGATAGTGACTTCAAATACAGCGTGCTCTCATCCTGCCTGGTGCAAGTCGAAAAATCAACGAAGACCTCGGTTATTATTTCATTTGAGATCGACTTGTTATCGTAGCCGAGCTGGTCATCTGGTTCTGAGAATGCTTGAAGCCCAGATCCTGCGGTCATGCTACCAGTGGCGCCATGGTTAAAGTAATGTCCGAGTCCAAGCGTGTGTGAGTTTGAGCTGTTTGAAGATTCGTAAGTGCTGACTGCTTCGAGATATTCCAGCATTTGGCGCTTATATTCGAATAGATGCAGCTCTATAAGTGCATTGAGCTGCTGCATCGATGACGTAGCACGATACTTACGTCGGATGCATTCTTCAAGACCTGCAGATGTCGAAGATGGCCGTAACTTGACGAGCAGGTCGAACAAGTCCCGTGTCAATGCACACCGGTAGAAAAATATTGGTATGCCCCCTGCCGAGGTCCGAATACATCAGATCAACTGACACAGGTCTTCTGCCGGTGCACAAGACTCACGCGGTATTCTCCAGTGCTCCCAGGACTTCCAATACATGGCACTGGTCGTCGTGAAGCAATAGCCCTCGATGCTCGAGTCCACCAAGTCCGAATGGTGAGTGGTGCTGTTTCTGGATTTCGGCTTCGACTTTGATGTCTCCTTGCAGCGGTTGCACCGCAGTTGTGCACCGAGAGCCATCTCTTCACAGAGTATACTGTGGAGTTCTCAAGGTCCTTTGCTCGTCCATCCCTCCCAAGTCATGTCCTTGTCAGACCCGCATCTCGGACACCGTGCAAGCTGTGGGTGGTAGAACGGGTGCACAATATTGAGTGGCTTGAGGTACTGTATCGTCAGATCAACGGCTCCACCACCTGACCGCTTCTGGATGTGCAGGTAGGATGGAGGCATAAACCGAGGCCCAAGCAATGGTACGTTGACTCCCAGCTTGTTGGTCTCACCTTTCTTTGACCGTCTTCTCGTCTTCTCCCACAGGAACTGGACGTACTCGACAATCTCAGACTCCCACTGTAGCTGAAACTGCGGACATGAGTTGTTTATATGGCTGCGTGCCTCATTCCATGTGCTGACACGTTTTTCTACCTTTTTTTTTGGTTAGTCGAAGGAGGTACCAAGTGCGCACGCTTCAAGCCGTTCAAGAGAATAAACTCACGCTAACCCTCCAATTCTTCTCGAAGGTGTTTTTCTCGAGAGGAGAGACGGCTGTCGAGTTCTTGAGAAGAGTAAGGATTGTTTTCGGTTCAAAGACCGACATGAGTGCAATGTGTGTACTTGGGTGGTGGGGATGGAATGACAACGTGTTTTAGGGGTCGGGATTCTTTTATCTTAACTACTTCAACCACCACGCTGCCAATATTCAATTTTGTGTTAACTGCCGCACTGAATCGCTGTTTGATTTATTTTCTAATTGGTGGGTTGAGAACATTTAATTTTCCTAGCTATCGTTCATTCAGGGAAGCAAATTCAAGCTAACGAGAGCTAGTACACAGTAATATACTCAATGACCCCACACTTGCATACTTCCTCGAAAACGGGTGCTGGCGCTGGCCAGACAAGCAAGATTGAAGATACCGAGAAAGCTGTCACCATCAACAGCAGCTTGGAGGCCAACACCAGGATTCCTCACATAGACCCTCAAATCCACACTGTGGATATCACACAGTTCACGCAGTTCGGCTTTGAAGAGAAAGTGGTGAGACTTGCAAACCGCTCAGGCTTCCAGCCGGGCATGATCCGAGACGTGTACAAATATACGAGCACCTTCAAGCAGGCAGAAAACATTACCAAGGCCATGCGGGTCGCCGCTGTGAAGTGCGCCACATCAAAAATCCGAAGGCGGGTGACACTGTATGGTGATGGTGAGTATGGTGACAGTGAGGACGGAGATGGAGAGGAGGAAGAGGAAGAGGAGGAAGAGGAGGAGGAGGAGGAAGAAGAAGAAAACAAAAACGACGGGGACAAGAATGAGGACAAGGATGTCAAAGACGAGGACGAGTGAAATATATAGAAAGAGTAAGTAAATGTGAGTTATTGTATGGGTGATATGAAAAAGAATTCGATCGAGAGTAAGTAGACATTTGTGTGTGAGTTATTGTATGGGTGATGTAAAAAAGAATTCGATTGATATAAGAAAGGGTAGAGTAGGTAGACGAGTGAGAGAATAATGCACCATTGAACAACGCACCATGGTTGAATGCGAGCAGATGTGTGAGGTGAGTGCGAGCGGTGAGAGGGATGTGGGAGTGGATGTGGGAGTGGTGAGTGGTAGGACGACAAGGACGACGGTCCAGAGCTGGTAGGACAACAGTCCTAAGGAAGATAAGATGAATGTTAGTATCCAGTACAAGAATAGTATAGCCTACCACGATGTTTAGAGGTGGCATTGAGCAAGAGGGACATGCGAGCGGATGTGGGAGTGGTGAGTGGTAGGACAATGGTCCAGAGCTGGTAGGATGACAGTCCTAAGGAAGGTAAGATGATGTTAGTACATCAGTAAAACCTCGGGTCTATTTTCGCCAAAGATTTTGAATTTATTTCTATTTTTCCGAGTTTTACCAGGTTTGAGGAACCATTAAGGTGACACGCAAGACACGATGAGAAAATTGAGAAAAATGCCACTCGTCCTCTGAATTCTACTTTGCAGCTCATGAAAGTCACTTATGAGGCATTAACTGACAAAACAAAGTGGTAATAATAGAGAGCAAATGGTATCACATCATCTGGTGGAAAGTGCAAAAAAGTGATGAAAATGGGAACACAAAGTAAAGTACGAAACATTAGCGAAAAGAAGAGTATGAAATGCTAGCGAAAAGAAGGGTAACGGTGCAAAGAGCGTGAAACGAGACTAAAGATGACGAAAGGCATTACGAGTGGTGGTGGGATAAGCAAAACACGATAGTACTATGAACTTGAATCAATGGCGATGATGGAAGCGGACAGCAAGCATGGCGGGAACGAGATCTATCAAATGATGTTAGCTCATGAATAACGCAAAAAAAAACTGATATTACTAGTCACCAAAGCATGGCACGCCTGTCGATGTCCTCTGATTCGTCGTCATCATTGAGGCGAAGGTACTTCTCAAGGCCAGCACTGCCCGATTTCTTGAGTAACTTCCGCGCTGTTGAAACCATGTCCCTCAAAAAAATGTCCCCCTTTTTCTTTACGCTAGACAAGTAAGCTTCGGTTACTGACCCCCAGTTGTTGATGGAAAATGCATGCTCGGTGGTGCTGTAGTTGCCGGTTCACTTGTTGAGGGTCTTCGGTGTGCGCAGCTTGCGCTTCAGTTGTGCAGGATGCATATTGAGGATGTCCACATCAATACCAATGGCACCAGCGCCGAGGCATTTGACAGCACGTTCGAGCTGTCAAATGTGATAAGTCATGATTCTTGTATGGTCAGAATACTTACTGAAGTTGCGCAGAGAGCAAGAACACCAGCCATGCCACTGGCAGCCAATACATCTGTTTTGATGGCGGTGACATGAGCATGTCCAACAATACTGTGAAGATGAGCGGTTGCAAATAACTGTATCATGAAAGGAGACTGGAATGCTTTCATCTTGTCTGAGTAGTCCAAGTCCTCGAAGAGGAACACGAACTCCTCCATAAGCACTTCACTAAGGTCTTTTGGATTAGTGTCTTCGTTCCGAGCGAAGAAGTCGATCATAATTGCGAGTCCTGTTGAACCGAAGTTGCTGCGCCACTCTGCCAGACGCTGAGTAGCCTTATTGAGATCACAATGAGTTAGCAATAGTGCTACAAAAAAATTGCTAGACGCACAACACCAAAGACAGATCCCTGAGCGGTCACCTTGTACTGGAGATCTGGATACACGACATCAAAAATGCATTGAAGCGCTTCAACAAGAGAGGTATCTGCAAACTCCCAGAGATCATTTTGGCTGCCGGCCCACAGGTAAAGGGTCGAGAGAAAATGTTTGGGCCACCGTTGATCCTGACATTGCGGAGGGAGATCACTGTTCCGGTAGGTTGAGCATGACTTATATCGCTTCTCGATCCAGTGACCGGGCAATGGAACAAGCACGGGTTTCATATCGTCATCAACACCTTCTTCAATCTTCACCTTCTTCGCAGGTGGCTTTGCTGTAGCAGCTGCCTCGGAGACAGCGACTGAAGTCTGTTCAAACAAATATGAGTAGCAATAACCATTAATGAAATAGACTTACTGAAGATGTTACCTGCATGGCCTTCTTCGCGACCGCTCCAACAGCAGCTGTAAGCGGAGCCTCAAGTTCCTCATCTGAGGACAATAAGTGAAACAAGACCTTGTGCTTCTTGTTATTCAGATGGTGGGATGATAAATTACTGCCACCGTCACTGTCCTCAGACATCTTCACGTCTTCGTTTGGGTTGAAGTCGTCCTCCAGAACCTCCACGTCATTCTCCACATCATCCTCTGTGTCCATCGGATCATTGTCCTCGAAGTCTGTTGGGCTGTCATCCTCGAAGTCTGCCTCTATGTCTGATTGCGTGGAGGCCTCCACATCCATTGGCACATTGAGATCAGACTGTCCCTTCGAGCCCATTGTCGCATCATCGGTCCTCGTGTTGGTAGTGATCTATATAGTTCACTTTGTATTAGAACCAGTAAGACTACATATGCTCTACGCACCTTAATGAAAGACTTCTTCTCCTTTGTTTTCGAGGCGATTCTTTCAAGGTGTTCCTGGGAATCATCCAAAGTGTCATCGGCAAAGCCGCCAACAAGAACCTCAGTAGCAAGATTGGAAGAGACTTTAGGTTGGCGACTGGGCTTGGTATTTACACCTGATACAGATGTAACCTGGGTGCTGGGTGGCCCATGTGCCAATGAGAAAGGGGAGGCAGCGGTGCGAGACTTGGATGCACTTGAAGCTTTGGACCTCTCATCTGGTGTAACGTCAGATACCCAGCCATTGACACGTCCTACCAATGAAAACTTTAAGTTGGTCGACCTGAATTTTGAGGTTAAATTAACAAAGAATAGTGTTGATTCAGTAAGCATCAACATGGTTTTGATCAAGTCGAAAAGACATACTTCGCCACGGCAGATAACTTTCCTTTCTTGTCTTCGACACGTGGTTCCTGGCTTCTAATTCCTGGTGTTGCGATCAAATCTCGGGCATTGTTGATGGCATCTTTTAGTGAGATCTTGCCACGCTTTTGAGTCTTCGACTTCTCACTGATTTCCTCTTGAACATGACCGCTGTCGTCTCGACCACTTTCATCTAGGTCCTCAACAATGTTAGCCCCATGTAAGTGAGCCTCATTTGATGCTTGTGCACTCACCAGCGTTTCCTGTTGTCAGGAGCTTCTTATCAGGCGCCGTTCGCTTCACAACAGGGTGGGCGCGAGGTTTCACTGGCTTCGGCTTGTTCACGATGGTGAGTTCCTCCGCCTTTTCCATTTCTTTCTGCATGGCTGCAAGCCGTTGCAGCCCCTCAAGTGCGGCCTGCTCTTGAACTTCGCGTGATTCCTTGAGAATCCGGTTGTCCTCTGCTATCTGGGCCTTAGTCCGTCGCTGACGTCCTTTTGCTGGCAGGTCAGGCAAGCCTGGATGCTTGTTTGCGTTCTGTGCGTGAGTGCGTGACTTCTGAGCGGTGTCGGACATTGCTGACGAGGAGCGGATTTGACAGGCTCTATGGCAAGCTTGGGACGGCCAGGGAAATGTAATGAGTGGTCGGTAGAATGGTTGAAGTTGAAAATTGACAACCAATTTGTAAGTTCCGTACTTAAGAGCTAACCAAACAAAGTTCGATCGCTAATTCAATTCACTACTAGCAGGACTCTCTGGTCTGCGCACCTGTAAAGTTGTCCAAACCATCAAGTAAGTCCTGCATTATTCTGTCTTTTCGTGCCATACTTGCTTCAAATGTCTACACTTCCAGCTGGTCACATCAACTAGACACATTCTTCGGCTGGCCTGAGCTCAGTCACTTGAAAATCCACTCAACGAAAATGCAGGTATCGATTTATTTCAGCCGCGCACTCTTATTGACGCAATCTCAAGTGTCTTCACTTTCCGTGATGCCTGCTGATATTCCACACATCCAACCACGCTGACGGGACCATAGCGCACTCCAACTCCCATGTGGAACATGTTCAAGATGGTTCAAAAGCTCTGCTGGGCGAATGAAACACCAAATTTCGGCACATCCTGTGATGCCAGTACCGCCTCAAGACAACCATCGAGAATCTCTGGAACCTGTTCCCCGAACACCAAGCCCACACCCGTCTCGCAATGAAGACAATGAGCACGATGTTGATGCGGATGGTTACCAGGGCGACATGGACGAACATCTGCACCAACAATCCCCCCATGCAGACGTCGACACAGAATTTTTTGGGCGTGGCAATCATCTTTATCGCAATTATCACACAGGTCTTAACGGTACGTCAATTTACTGCCTGATACTCTATCTTTAATGAGCGCTATTACAGGTAGACCATGTGATGTTAATGGTGTATTCCTCCCCCCTGGCGCTCCACCTCCACCTCCTGAGAATCTCGCACCTGATGACTGGACGCCTTTTCGAAACCGCACAGAATTTGAAACGGCCGAGTTCCTTTACAAGCACAATCAAATGCCAGCTGGTCAAATTGACCGGCTACTGGATCTATGGGCATCTACCCTCACGAAGCACAACGACAACCCGCCGTTTGCAGATCACCATGATCTGTACCATGTCATCGACAGTTCGCCCTTTGGGGATGTACCATGGCAACGTTTTATGGTCGCCTATGATGGCGAGAGACTTGCAGATGAGGACAAGCCCTGGATGGACAGCGAATACGAAGTCTGGTTCCGCGACCCACGTGAAGTTGCGCATAATATGCTCACAAATTCGACTTACACTAACGAGATAGATTACTGCCCGTATAGGGAGTATTCAACTGAGGGCAACAAGCGCCAATGGAAGGATTTCATGTCTGGCGACTGGGTGTGGAATCAAGCAGTAAGTAATGCATTTTTTGTTTCGTAATGTCCGATATTAACGGCTCTATGTATCTAGGACGAAATCGCGAAAGACCCAAGCACTCTCGGGTCGACATTTGTCCCTGTCATCCTTGGCAGCGACAAAACGACAGTTTCAGTCGGAACGGGTAACAACGAGTACTACCCGCTCTATGCTTCCATTGGGAACATCCACAATAACGTTCGAAGAGCGCATCGCGATGGTGTGGCCGTCATTGGGTTCCTGGCAATGCCGAAAAGTATGTTTCAACCCTGCAATCTATTTCTATAACTGACTAACTATGATACAGCTACGCAGGAACATGCTGAAGAACCTTCGTTCTGAAGATTTCATCGACAGTTATTCCATTCATCCCTTTCCAAAATTCTCGATCCGCTCAAGCCGGGCATGACGACTCCCGAAGTAACGCATTTTGGAGATGGCCACTACCGGCGTGTCATATATGGACTAGGGCCTTACATAGCGGATTACGAAGAGCAAGTTTTATTAGCGTGCATTGTCCGTAATTGGTGTCCAAAGTACGTCTTTCATTTAATATGTATTTACATGGTCGCTCACATTATTCTAAAGGTGTGTTGCAAATTGCGAAGATCTTGACGAAGATGCGCTGCCCCGTAGCCGCAAATATACAGAGGCACTCATTGAAGAAGCTCCCTCAGGAGATCTTTGGGAAGACTTCGGAATAGTCACGCAACTTGTGGTAAGTCATTCAGCGTTTTTCTCTCGTTTTCATTTACAAAACTAATACTATTTCGACAGCCATTCACAAACGACTTTCCCCGAGCCGATATCCATCAAATGATATCACCAGATATCCTCCATCAACTTATAAAAGGCACCTTCAAGGATCACCTCGTAACATGGGTCGAGAAGTACCTCCGTCAGACACACAACAAATGGAAGGCACAGAAAATTATGGATGATATTGACCGCAGGTGAGCTCAGTTTGTATTCGGATTGCTTACTTTTTCTCATTGCCATAGAATCACTGCTGTCGCCTCGTTTTCAGGCTTGCGACGATTTCCTCAAGGGCGCGGATTCAAACAGTGGACAGGAGATGACTCCAAGGCCTTGATGAAAGTGAGTCGTCATTTTTTTGTATTGTTACTACCTAATATTGAATCCTTTAGGTCTATTTACCTGCTATCGAGGGCCATGTACCTCAAGACATCGTTCGCGCCTTTCGTGCGCTTCTAGATTTTTGTTATCTAGTCCGTCGCAATATCATCACCGAAGACTCTCTACTTCAAATCAAAGACGCACTCTCTCATTTTCACCGTTACCGTGAAATCTTCAGGACAACGGGTGTCATCCTTCACTTCTCCTTACCTCATCAACACTCGCTCATGCACTATGTTCGAAACATTCGACTCTTTGCTGCACCCAACGGTCTCTGCTCGTCAATCACCAAGAACAAGCACATCAAAGCGGTCAAGGAGCCTTGGCGACGATCGAGCCGTTACAATGTGCTTGGTCAGATATTACTGACCAATCAATGGCTCGACAAACTTTCAGCACTGCGAGTCGACTTCATGCGTCGGGGGATGCTCACTGGCACTTGTCTCTCAGCAGTCAATGCCTTAGGTAAGTCGTGCATTCCTTACAAGATATATTTCAACTAATTTGCATAACAGTTCCTGCGCAGATCAACCAAGTTGATGAAGACGGGGGGCAGCAGCACTCGAACCTGCTCAAGCAGCAGCAGCAGCAGATATGGATGCGCCTGCGCCTGCCCCACCCATACCCACCCCACCTCCCTTGATCAACATTGATGTGGACCTCGACATAGACAACGGGCCCACAGTTCTACAAGTGTTCGTAACACTGGCAAAAACCCGCCGTAAGTGTCCTTTTTTCCTGATTTTCAACGTGATACTGAACATACTGTACAGAGGGCAAAAATCGCGCTCAAACCATTCCTGAACTCGCTGATGAACTTAATATTCCTCACCTATCTGACCTTCTCAGACGCTTCTTATTTCAACAGACGCATCCTGATGATCCCCGCGATCCATCCGATATCCCTCTTGCTGAATGTCCCCTCTATCTCAGCAAAATTGCGGTCTTCAACTCAGCATCATCGCGATTTTATGCACCGAGCGATTTGAGTGGTATTGGTGGCATGCGCACTGAACACATCCGCTCTTGTCCCTCCTGGCGAGGTGGGCATTCACGCAACGACTGTGTCTTTGTCAACACAGACTCTAGTCTACCTGGCATGCAAGGTCTCGAAGTCGCACATGTTCGCGCATTTTTTTCATTCCAGTACTGGGGCGAAGTGTATCCCTGCGTTGTGGTTCGCTGGTTCAACAAAATCGGCGATGCTGCAGACAAAGACACGGGAATGTGGATGGTTCGTCCAGGAGAGGGTGCAAACAATACTGCTGAGTACGCAATCATTCATATTGACGCCATTTATCACGCTGCCCATCTTATTCCCGTGTACGGCACGGAATTCCTGCCTCCAGAGCTCAAATTTTATCATTCCTATGATGCATTCCGCGCCTACTATGTCAATAAATACGCTGACCATCACGCCTTTGAGATTGCATTTTGATCTAGCTACTTGTACACAATTTGAATTTATAATACTCTTTTCTCTCTTAATATGCATTTTCTCTCCTTTGTGTGGCAAAACCAATGGACCGCTCCTTTGCGCCTTTGAGAAATTTCGGAAAGATCGAGTGATCACTCCTTGTATTAATTTTTATGCCTTAGCGCCAGCGCCAAGGCAAGAAAAGTGGGATAATGAAGGAAAATCAATCCGAGGTTTTACTGATGCCTGTCAAAGTCGAGAACTCATTCATGATGGGAATAATGGTGGTTGGCGAAGATGCTGGAGATATAGTTTCGATAGCTTCGTACTTCCTCTTCTCTCCACGGCATGATGAAACTGAGTGCTTGGGTCCAAAGATCAGTGACGATTCCCCAATCTCCGGCCGTCTTAACCTTGTGGCTAATTGAGGGTTGGGCAAGCGTGAGCTCAAACCCCTTTCCAAGAGGCTGGGATTATTTAGTGTCGATAGCCGTGGAATACCGGCCTGTGAAGACCTTGTCAAGATCGACTGCTTTCCCTTCGAGTAATAGGGTCCATTGAGAGGTTGATAAGTTCAGACATCCCGGAGTGGTAACGATTTTGGTACGATAGAATTTAGGATCGTCGGACCATTCCTCGTAACATTCCAGGGTTGCTCTGATTCCTCGGGAACGCGAGAGGTAGCGGAATTTGACAGGATTGAGCCATGGGTAGAATTGAACTTGGTTCTCTGAGAGTTTTCGCCTCTTCTCTCGCAGGATGACTCTACTATCCTCGGATTCATATCCTGCCTCATCGAGACTCTCAGTCTCTTCGCTGAACGATCTGCCTCTTCGTCTCCTCTTCGAGGACCCTGATAGGGGAATTTCTGAGTCGTCGAGCTCTGCCGCACATGACGATCTTTGACTTCTATCAAATGTTTCCGGTTGAGCTTCTTTGGTGAGTCGTGACAGAGTCAAGGATTTCAAGATAATGTGCGAATCCGTCTGCATAGGACGGGTCTGACTCATCGGAGGCTGCTGCCAGCTCCTGCTGGATTCCAAGAACGGCTCTTCCCTTAGGGATTTTATGCTTTCTGAAATCAACGACAAATTTGAGACATCGTTCGATGACTTCGGAGTTGTAGGAATTATGATAGTCGGTTGATACTCCTCTTCGGACGGAAGATTGAGTTTGTGAGGAGGAGGGTTCATGTTCCGACATGGATGAGCAGAATGCGATGAATTTTATAAAGCTGCTAGAAACTAAAGATGCTAGTGCGACGACGGACAGGTGAGATATAGTCACATAAAGAAGAAGTCATGAACATACCTAGCGCGACGACGGACAGGTGAGAAGAGGCAAAAACCTCCTAAGTGTCCGTCTGCGCTAGGAAACGAAAAGAATCTCCGCTCGGAACAGAGATTGCTCAGCATATGCGTCATGCCAAGAGCGCCCGGAGCGCGTGCCACATAGGCAAAGGGACAGACCCTGGGTTGGCCCGCACGTGCCAAAAACGACCCGAAAGTATCAACCAATTAGACTTGTGTAAAGGAAAAATTAAACTCGATTGATAAATTCCGCGAACCTGACGGACTCGTTCAGGCAGTGGTCGCTACATCAGGGACATCCATTGTGGCTGTTCCTGAATGAGATCTTACTCGAGCAATACTCGAGTGTAGGATTCCACTATTTTAGGGAATTAATGCTGCAGACATACTACATCTTGTTGTGCAGTTCGGTATTACAACGAACATTCCCAGCTGAGCATGGGCAGCGAGCGCGTTCACTGATCGTGGAAACAAATGCGATGAGGCGATGCCTGAAATCAAGAGCTCGTACTAGATATTGCTGTCGATCTCGGTCACGATCGCGGCTGGAAAACAGGTCGAGGAGTACGTACAACTTGTCTATTTCTGCTGTGTTAGACTTTCCACCCTGCAGATCCCCCTGCGACCCAATCTTTTCCGGCGGTGTCGATTCCCTAGCTGTACTATGTCCAGGATGGAATAGGTAGACTGTGGAATCCAATGGAGGCATCGACATGGTGGACTAGCTAGAATGGAGAGAGTGAGGCTGGCCCTGGATTTCTAGTCACGTTAGTTGATATTAGGTTTCAAATTTCAGGCCTCGTGTACTGAGCGTCTAACGAAGCAGGTTGAGGCTGTGAATAAGCACAAAAAGGCCCGGTACACCCTGCAACTTAGATCAAGACGCCCACAAGCTCAACACCATCCACCTCGAGCAGAATGATAGAAGCAGAACGAATCACCACGGCTATTCGAACATTTGAAGGTCATGAAGAAACTCTCTTTGCAGTTGCAGTCTTCCCCGATAGATGCCGTATGGTGACGGCCTCAGGCGACAAGACGCTTCGTCTGTGGGACTTAGAAAACGGCGTTGTATTGAAGACAATAGAGGGGCATCGCTTCGCCGTACGAAGAGTTGCGGTATCAAGAGACGGGAAATTCATAACAAGCGGTGATGATGGTGGAGAACTCATCACCTGGAACAGAGACGGGGAGCCTCTCACTCAACCCATCAAAGTCCACTCCAGACCGATATGGTGGCTTGATTTTTCCCCAGACAGCACGTTTTTGGCGAGTGGCTCATGGGACGCCACAGTAGAATTCTCGAACACAAAAACATGGCGGGTGCAAGGAGATCCAATCAGTTGTGTTGCCGGAGTGTTCTGCAGTCGGTATTCGCCGTCTGGTGAATATATTGCCATCGCAACATTCAAGTATATCCAAATATGGAATCCAGGCAAGAGGGAATGCATTACAAAGTTTGAGGGTCAGTCTGCGTTCAATGGAGCAGGAAATACTACACTGGCATGGACGCCCGATGGCAAACAGCTTATCTCCGGTGGTAATGAACGTGATCCCACCATACGGATCTGGGATTCGTCGACCTGGAAGCAGGTCGGTGAGCCCTGCAAGGGTCATGCTGGGAATGTCTACATGATTGCCTTGAACTCTGCTGGCACCCTTCTCGCGTCCGCATCTGATGACCACCAGGTTCGCCTTTGGCGGCTTTCGGATCGACGAACTATTGCCATATTCAAGCACACCAATGAGGTGTTTTGTGTCACCTTCTCCGCGGATGACAAGCACATCTTGAGTGGAGGAAGAGATAAAATGATATCAAAGTGGGCAGTACCTTTGCTGGAGGACATTCTGGGGGACCAAGCACCAGATGTAAGTTTTGTTCATTTTCTATCCCTTCTTCATCTCATTTTATTCAAGAATGCGTTACGGGAGGATGCTCCGAAAGAACAAGTGGCAGATAATGTGAGTTTCCGTTCTTTGCCCGTCTTGTTGATCCTCAATCTTGATGCCAAGGCTCGACAGTCTGATTGCGAGGCTTGTTTCTAGCCCTCACTTCTACCACGTAACCTGACCATCCATGATGTAGATCCTCACCGTCAACGCGACAACCCGCGATGCATGCATAAGCGGGGACTTGCTCACTGCAGACAGGCTGTTAACACAAGATATCGGGGCTGCTGGCAACGACTACAACTCTTACGCGAGTCGCTCGTTTGTCAAAGCAAGAAATTCAGACTGGGACCGAGCACTTGACGACGCGCTCAAAGTGAGATGCACCATTCCATCGTGACCTTTTTAACACGGAGTAACTTACACGGTGATATAGAGCATCAGTATTCAGCCATCCTTGATGGGCTGTATCTCCAAGGGCATCGCCCTCTGTGGAAAACGACAGTTCCAAGATGCGATGAAAGCATTTGACCTCGCGTTCATGTACGTGGACGCAGACTTGAACAAAACTCGCCTTTTACTGTTGATAAAGGTACGTCGATTGTGTCTTGTGTACTCGCTACTTACACGATAGCTGTCAGGCCATCGCCCTTTTCAATGCAAACCAACGTGACGAGGCAATTCTGCGCGTCCAAGAGCTAGCTACCACTCGTCCCAGTGTGAATTCTCTTGCGTGTGGTATCGTGGAAGTGAGTGCTTTTGATACAATCAACTCCTGATTCATACGTCGATGCTGATTTTGCGAACCTCGCACTTCAGGCTTATCTACACGTCCAAGTGGGAATGAATGCATTAGACGACGCACGTCCCAACGAAGCTGCTGGCCACTTCACTGCTGCTGTCAATACTATTGGATTTTCGTCTACGTCGGCCATCCATTCGAAATATGACATCTTTGTGGTGGTACATCGATTGAATATCTTTATTTCATGTCCGACTGAGTGCTTGCGCAGCTATTCGGTTGGGACCTCAAGTCGTTGTGGCTTACTGCACACCAGCATTGGTGCCGTTCGCTCTTTCTGGCGGGTAGATTTGCAGAGGCCCTCAGATCTTACAGACACATGATAAATGCAAGCGATGGACCTACGAAGGCAAGCTGCCTTGACTGGTCCACTGGTGAGTTTTCGTGATTTTAATGGGGTATCATTCTTAACCACATCTCATTTAGCTTTCAAGCAAGATTACAGCGCGCTTCATGCTGCCACCGGAGTTGCTGACCTTGCTACAAAGGGAGATGATGCCCTCGCTGCGGGTAATTACGACAGGGCTATCGAGTTATACTCCGCGGCAATCGACCTCGATTTGGCAACCGATACCATCTTTGTGAACCGCAGCAAGGCGAGGTCGGAAAAAATGCTATGGGACGATGCGCTTCTGGATGCACAAACAGTATGATTTCATTTGTTATTTTATAGTCCATGCTCATTTTGCGAACATGTAGGTCATCAAACTGACCCCTTCATCTCATATTGGATACGAGTTGGAGTATACAGCGCTTCATGGCGCACACCGTTATGATGAAGCGATCGACGCACTCCAAACCATGCTCTCCAAGTTAGAAGATAGTCCTGACACGCAAACACAAAGTACGCCCCCAAATAACCACATCCCTAAACATGCTTGACTCTTTTTCCAGAGCTGCGCCAACAATACGTCCATCCATCCGAAGCAGATGGAGCTATTCAACAGACTGTCAAGGCTCAACTCGACGACGCCCCACATCGTTTGCTCAATACCTTTACTGGGCGCTTATGCAATCGAGAGGCACAGATCGATGCCTTCAAAGCGAGCCCAGAGTACAAGGAGCTTTTGTCATCAACGTTGATGCACGCAGATATCCGAATGGAACACATCAAAGATGTCGTGGCAACATACTTCTGTTGTGTCACGCTATCGCATCGTTGGGAAGGAAAGGAACCACTGCTGCACGACGTTCAGGACAAGGTCGTTGATGAGTTGAATCCAGTTGGCAGCATCATGAAGTTGCAGTCTTTCTGCAAAACTGCTCGTGCTGCGGGGTATCGCTGGGGGTGGATTGATTCATGTTGCATCGACCAGGCTAACAACGTCGAACTCCAAACATCGCTCAATTCCATGTTCGAATGGTATCGCGCCTCAGCGCTTACGATGGTCTACCTATCGGATGTTCCGCCTTCGTCGAAGTCGGGCGCACTGGCAAGGAGCGCGTGGAACACGCGAGGATGGACTTTACCGGAATTCCTCGCCCCGGAAGTCATCCGCTTCTACCAAAGTGACTGGACCCCGTATCTCGACGACTGCTCTCCCAACCACAAGCAGTCTGTCGCGATCATGCAGGAATTGGAAGATGCGACGGGGATAGATGCACAAATCCTTGTCGCCTTCCGTCCTGGAATGATGAACGCCCGCGAGAAACTGCGATGGGCGTCGACGCGTGTCACCACAGTGGAGGAAGACATCGCATACTCCTTATTTGGCATCTTTGGTGTTCGGCTCAATATCATGTACGGTGAAAAGAAGCAAAATGCACTCGGGCGGCTCTTGGAGGATATCATCGCTGTGTCTGGAGACATTACTGCCCTGGACTGGTTTGGAACACCATCCGAATTCAACAGCTGTCTGCCTGCCGACATCACTTCATACGAAGCCTCACCGTACACGCCGCCATTTATATCTGAGGATGAGATGCAGATATCGGTCTCGTCGCTGAAAGGCACTGTGACTGTCGAGTCAGCTCTGAAATTGTACAGCTCACTCGACCGCCTGAGCGCTCCACGTTTTACTCACCGCCGGCTGCTTCTGCCGTGCATCGCATTCCCTGTCACAGAAGTTAGACGGAGACCCATTGAACACAAGGAGACCTACTTCACGTATGAAGTCAAGGCAGACGGGCTTCATGACCTGCAGATCACCACGGAGGACAGGTTGCCTCAGTTCTCGCGAGGAAGACCCGCTCGACAGTCATTCTTACTCGTCCGTCCCTGGGATCGTTGTCTCCTTGAGCTGCCAGCGCCTGATTGTGCAGACGATACGGAGAGCATGGGTGATTTTGCACTTCCTGGGTCGCCTAGAGAACAGGACCCGGTTGATTCAGAATCAATCCAGCGTGCAATGCGATTGATTGTTCGCCTTGGACAACCGTTCAGCGCATTCCTACTAGCGCGCCAGCGCGGCAAAGAATACAAGAGAATCGCATCAGATCATGATATCGTTGCACAAGTCAAAGACGTGAATTGTGTTGACAGTATGATGGACTCCATTAGGATACCAGAGATATTGTAGTCGTAGTACGTACTCATTTGTTTTGATAGAGATAGATCCTTCAGCAGGTTTCATTCTCGATATTTCCTCCTGTACATTTGTACTATTTACTGACAAAGTTGAAAGGTCGGCCCTCCGCCATGGGTCGGTTCAGCCATATGGACAGGCAGAGATGTGCAATATGTACACTGAGCAATGTATTGGCCGCCGTCGATAGACAGATGAAAGTTTCTGACTGAGATCGATCCCATTTAATTCGTGAGTTAAACTTAGGACAGAGATTCTGTGCCATTAATATTCTCATCATTTCCTGGTAGTAGCAGTAGTACTGCACGTGCCTTTGAAAGGTTACCGTTTTAACGACTGATCAAAAGCTTTTGTCCAGCCTTAAGCTTAATCATCAATCGAGGGACTCGGACGCGCTGAAAGTGACACACCGACGCGTGACAAAACGTGTCATTACGTGTGACAGAATGTGACGCGACGCGCTCCGGGTGCGAACACTGTTAGTCTGTTACACGACCAAACCACGCGCACCACTGTTATAGCACGGACGACTATGGCACCCGTGAAGTCTCCAAAATCTGCTGCACCGACAGGTAAAGATCTTCGCTCTTTCTTCGGTGGTGCCGGAGGAGATAAATCCGTGAGTGTCTTCATCCATCCATCCATGACTTCTGCGGACTCCTAGCACAAGACAACTACCAAATCCGACCGCACAATGATGCCTGACAGTGACGGCACTCCACAGAAAAAGAGTCTCAAGCGAAAAAATACTGTCGTTATCTCGAGCGATGAGGAGGATGAACCCGTTGTGCCAAAGAAGAAAGTGGCCGTCGCTGCGAAGTCTGCACCGAAGGTAGTTGCCTCGACCTCGACCTCGAAAGTGGCTGCACCGAAAGCAGTTGCGTCAGCATCTATCTCAAAAGCTACCGCATCGAAGGTAGTCGCGTCAACATCAACCTCGAAAGCAACTACATCGACAAGCAAGACCAAGACGAACGGAAAGGCACCTGTCAAATCGAAGAAATCAAAGGATGTCGAGTTTGTGGTAGATTCTTCCGAGGAAGAAGGAACAGAGGAGAGTGAGGACAACTATGAGGACGAGGAAGACGTCAAACATGAGAAGAAGGGTAATGCTAAGCCGCCCCCAAAGGCAAAGCCACCCCCAAAGGCAAAACCGCCCCCCAAGAAACCTCCCCCGCAGAAAGTTCCTGCAACGAAGGCAGCAGCCAAAGGAAAGGATAAAGAAGAGAACGCGGAACCACCCGCCAAACCCTCCAAGTACGCTGACTTTCTGTGCTCGTGTTTCTGTATCTGAACTGCGTGAACTTAGTTGGGCTGCTGCAAGGGCCGCAAAATTAGCCGGGCCGTCCGCCCCTGGTTCGAAACAGGTCCCTGAGCCCAAGTCATCCAACTGTCTCGAGGGGCTAGCCTTTGTCTTTACCGGCGAACTCAGCAGCTTCTCTAGAGACGAGGCAATAGACCTAGCGAAGCGGTTTGGGGGGTGAGTTATATTTACATCTACAGTATCTGCAAAGCTTTATAATTTCATAGGCGTGTCGTAGGGCAACCTTCGTCAAAGACATCGTTTGTCGTCCTGGGTGACAACGCCGGTCCTTCGAAGCTCAATGCAATCAAAAAGCACCAACTCAAGACGCTTTCCGAGGACGAGTTCCTTGATCTAATCGCCACCCGCCAAGGACCGGGCGGATCAGGTGGTGGCGAGTTAGATGACAAGACCAAGAAGAAGATGGCAAAAGAACAGGAAACGATCAAGCAGGCTGCGAAGGAGCTCGAGCGGAGGGAGAAACAAGCGTCAAAGGATGCCGGTGAATCTGGCAGGTCAGTATGCACTCCTTTTTCACCTAGCACATCCGCTAATTCTTACCACAGCTCTAAAACCGACGTCTCAAACCAGCTGTGGACAACAAGATATGCTCCTCAATCATTAAAGGAGATCTGCGGCAACAAAGGACAGGTGGATAAACTACAGCAATGGCTTCACGACTGGTAGGTCTACAGGTTAACGCCTCTCAAAGCAAACGTAAATCTTCTCGCAGGTCAGATAGTTTGAAGTGTGGTTTCAAAAAGCCGGGGAAAAACGCTATGAATGTCTACCGCGCAGTAATGATCACTGGCCCGCCTGGTATAGGTAAGACTACTAGTGCACATCTTTGCGCCAAGCTCGAAGGCTTCACGCCCATCGAGCTTAATGCAAGTGATGCGCGCAGTAAAAAGTTAGTCGAGGTGAATCGGGAGTGCAGCTTACCCTTTCACTGTGCTCACAAATGTGCAGAGCGGTATGAACATCAGCAACCTGTCGTTAGATGGATGGATGGGTGGACACGATGTTTGTTGTTTCCATGCTCTTCGTCACGTCAATCTAATATGTCACTAGGCGACAAACGCGGCAGGAGTCAGAATCACCGATAAGACGTGTCTCATCATGGACGAAGTCGACGGCATGTCCGCTGGTGACAGGGGTGGCGTTGGCGCTCTCAATGCCTTGATCAAGAAGACAAAAGTATGTTTTGATCCGTCCACTCGAGTAAACATCTTACCTCGTTATTCAGATCCCTATTATCTGTATCGCTAACGATAGAGGTGCCCAGAAGCTAAAGCCACTCATCGCGAATACTTTTGGCATGCCATTTAGACGGTATGTTGAACTCGACCTCGGCCGTAACAGGAGCTCACTACAATAACAGGCCCGAGGCTCAAGCTGTCCGATCACGCATAATGACGATCGCGTACAAGTAAGTTGTCCTTCAATCACATTGACGTCATGGTGATGTCGTTTGACTAGGGAGAAGATGAAAATTCCCGCCAACGTCATCGATCAGCTTATCAGCGGTTCTCAGTCAGATATTCGACAAGTTTTGAATATGTTGTCGACGTGGCGATTATCTAGTAGTAGCATGGACTTTGACGAGGCGAAGAATCTGTATGTGCGCTCTTCGTCGTTTTCTATCCACTAATTATACTATGACACAGTGCCAAGATCAACGAAAAGTACACAATCTTGACGCCGTTTGACGTGACGTACAAAATTCTTGGTCCGTACGCATTTGGGCCGAACGTTCGAGAGACATTGGGCGACAAGATGGAATTGTACTTCCACGATCATTCTTTCGTCCCGCTTTTCATCCAGGTAAAACGCACTGTTTCCGAATGCATAGAAGTGCTCACCCCCTCGTCAGGAAAATTATTTAAAGACTCAACCTGTCAAGGTTCGGAACCTCGAAGGGCCTCCGAAGATGTTGAAGCAACTCGAATTGATGGATCAAGCTGCATCTTCTATATCTGATGCCGATCTCGTCGATGCTCTGATTCATGGGTGAGCAGACCGTATAGCTCTTTCTATCGAATCTTATAATGTCCTTCAGGCCAGAACAACACTGGTCGTTGATGCCATTACATGCGGTGTGCTCGATGGTGCGACCTGCTTCATTCCTGTTTGGTGCAGGCAGCGGATACGGCGGCCAAAACCCAATGACGTTCCCTCAGTATGTTTCCCCCGGATCACTACACATGTCATTCATATGATACTCGCACAGGTGGCTAGGACAGAATTCGAAACAGAATAAGCTTAGTCGACAACTGGGAGACGTGCAGGTCCGAATGCGGCTTAAAGTCTCTGGGGACAAGCACGAGATCCGACAGTCGTACATCCCTGCACTGTTCCCTCACATCGTCAAGCCATTGATAGATCAAGGCGCTGTGAGTCCTGTCGCTTGCTCTTCCTCCTCGCTACTTATCATATCCTTCATAGGCCGCTGTCGACGACGTCATTGAACGGATGGATGAATATTATCTTTCCCGTGAAGATTGGGACACTGTCGTTGAGCTAGGTGTGGACATGCAGAAAGACGACATCGTTAACAAGCTCATCAAACCTGCGACAAAGACATCGTTTACGAAGAAGTAAGGTTTACCAATTAACTGCGTCTGATTGTCGCTAATGGCTAGTCCAGGTACAACAGCACGGATCATCCAATACCCTTCCACAAAGCAACAGACCTCGGGAAAGTACCTAAAAAACTCTCAGGAGGTCCCGCGCCTGATTTAGAAGACGTTTTCGATGTGGGTACCCTAAGCATGACCGTTACTGTGCACTAACATCTCTTCCAGTTGGACGATGAAGTCGTCGATGTGTCTGATGATGAAAAGAAGAAAGTTAAGGATGAGGATGAGGTCGCTGCTGATAAGTTGTTCCAGGCTAGTAAGCCCAAAACTCAGAGTCGGAAGGGTAAGACAACTACAGTCAAAGGCAAGAAGGCTCAGAACTTTATGTGATTTAACTATCGTGGACTTATAATGACTGGCTTTTCATGGAGTGCTGGCTCGTCTTAATTGCAAGCCTGAGGACGACGCAGTTGCGCGCGTGGGGAGGACTGAATTCAGCATGCTTGTTCAAAGGCCAACTCCCGTGACACCGCCCGCTACATTGGAGTCGATCTCATCCCTTCTTCCAGTTTTCTGTCGTGTTTACTCAGTTGGCGCCCTTGGTTCTCCACAATCTGTCTGCAACTCAATGACCTAGTACTCATACAAGCAACTTATATATAACTTGATGGTTTCTTTGGCATTGAACTTTCGATCAGATCTGAAATAATGTGAGTTGATGATTTAACCCAAGACAAAGCATGAATATTTGAATGCTAACCACCCAGTACGCTCGAACAGGCAACTTGAGCCGAGTTGTATTGTAGTTGAGACAGTAAAATATTTGGGGACGCAGCCCTGCCAGGGAGTACCAAAAGTGACATTGTTGTTTCGATTCTGGTGGACAAAGATACTTTGTATTCAAGTGCATGCAGGATATGCGAGGCTTTTAATCCTTGTGACCAAAGATGATGTTGGGTCACGTGTCCATTAATTGGAATGGCCGAAATACATACACAAGAAACAACTCATACTCGACTGAGTTGACTGGCTATCTTGGCTCAGGTCACATACTTTATGAATACACTTTTTCCAGAAGTCACACCCGACTGTCGCCTAGTTCAACCGAAACTAACCTTGAATAGTGACTATCGACCCTAGACCGGTGTCCTTGTCTCACTCGATAACGAGAATGATGTCGAAGGTTTCGTCGCTTGATGATATTGAACGCCTGTGCTAACACCAAGAATCTCGTCTGCTTCTCGGGACCCAGCGAGCGGGATGTCTTTCCGAAGCGAAACCTTGACAGGATCTTCCCCAGTAGTGTGCGCCAGCGCAAACACAACGTCGAGGTCTTTCATAATACAATTAGCCAAGGAACTGGACAGAAGACGCGCAAAGCTCACCTTCTAAAGACCGACCGCCGGTTTCGGGGAAGAAAAAGTAAACAACTGGAACAATAGCTGCATTCAAGGCTGCGAAAACGATGTAGGTTCTCCAGGAGATGTTGTTAAAGGATGGGCCAATGACCATCGCCACGACGAAGTTGAAAGTCCAGTTTGACGCTGGGAAAAGAATAGGTAAGTTAAATTTATCTCCATGTCTTGGCGTACGAGAGTGACAAACCCGTGCTTAGTGCATTTGCCTGTGCACGGGTTCTGAGCCCGGCAAGCTCAGCACACTAGAAATCAACAAAGAAAATATCAGATCAAGAAAGATTAAAATTGCCGTTGCTGTACTCACGTACAACCAGGCCATTCCGAGCCACCCAATAGCAAAAAATGTGTTAAAGCCGAATAACAGGACTACGCTCACGATCTGCGCTGGTCCATTGTTGATATATCCTAAGATAGCCAAGAGCAGCATCACAATGGATTGACCGATGGTTCCGATCAGCATGAGTTGACGCCTGCCAACATAGTCTATCGCATAATATGCAATAAAAGAAGCAAGAAAATATTCTGTGCCATTGGCAGCAGTGGTAATCCGCGCGTTGACATCGGAGAGACCAAGACGTTGGAATAAGATGGTCTGCGTGATATCAGTATTGCCACAGTGGAGCACGTGGTGGTATAACATACAGCGTAACTGTTGAAAGCGCATTTTTAGATCACGACGAGTCACAACATGAGGCTGAAATACCCACTAGGTAACGAGGTTGATGCCGGTCAGCTGATGCATCATCTGACATACCACAGCAATGACTGTTCGTCTGAAGTTCTGGCTGCGACCACCGGTTATGAGTTCACGTAGTGAACCTTGACCAGTAGTAGATGTTTCAACAGCAACAGCCTCACGAATGCCATAGTAGGTGCGCTGAACTTCTGGATCAGATGCAGGTTTGTCTTCCATTGCGGATATAACAGCCATCGCTTCTGCATTTCGACCATGCTTTACCAACCTGAGATTCTGATCAGCTTCGCAAAAACCACAGAGAATGACAAGAACTCACCATCTCGGTGACTCAGGAAGCTTACGTAGCGTGCCAGATCGAATCCGTTAGTACAAGTATGCACATTTTTAGGGGGAGAGAACCCACAAATCCGATGCATGCCACCACAATAATTTCAAACACGAACTGCAGTGATATCGGAACTCTCCATTGAGCAGACGACCAATTCACGAAGAATCTGATTTGATCGTTTTTATCGGTCAGTCAAGCCTAACCTGGGTATGATACCGAAACGTACAGTGCTAAATCAATCCACTAAAGAACCACGTCAGAAAAATGAACGAATGGAAATAACGGCTTGCGTACATAGCTGTAAGACAGCAATCAATTTAACAAAATAAATAAATCCAATGACGCACTCACGCGATGGTCACTCCAGCCACAATCAGAGTCCCCTCCATCATAATCCTAGAAAAGTTCTGTGAGTCATTTAGCGTATTGCATATGAGTGGCATACATTCGACCCCTCTTTGCGGAAGGGGAGAGCTCCGCATGATATGTTGGCACTGTCGATGTCTACAAAGTTGTTTCAGCAGGACTTTGGAGCCAATAATAGGCACCACTGACTATCAGACCAGTTCCGCAGCCCGTAAAGATACGAGCAAAAATCAAGTGTGCAAAAGAAAATGCAGTCGTTTGCAGAATTGCCCCTGAGGAATTCAGCTGGTGCTCTCAACGCGATATGATTCGCCTACCGATCATCATTATACTGCCTCCTAAAGCGATTGTTCTACGGCGACCGAGCTTATCTCCAACCCAAAGATTGGAAAGAGCACCGAAGAGGCAGCCTACTTCCTGCATTGTATAAGCACAGAAGATGGCGTACAGACGGTGAAAACATACATAAATGGCAATTGTGAAACTCTGAAGAGTTGCATGATTGGGGTGGCTAGCCTCCACTACGACTTCGGGAAAGGTAGCCTCGAACTTTTAAAATGAGATATATATATTTCCATGCAAGCAGTAGAATACGTCGTTACCTGATTGCCCGTAATTAGTGATGACATGACACCTTGGTCATACCTGTCTCGCAAAATGAGAAGATTTCAATTGTGAGTTACTTCTTCACGTACCCAAAGAGTATGAATCCAGATCCTGCTACAAACGTCACTGCAGCCGTTAGCTTCCGACCACGCAACGATGGCGCATGGATAGCGATATCCGCTGGGTCCAAGTCGAATTGTTGGTTTATCTGTTCTTGGTCAGCATCAGTCTTTTCTGCGATAGATGGCCAATATTTCTCCTGATTAGTTGGAGGAAGAGACATAGTACTGCGTGGGTATCTATTCTTGTTGTTGAAGAACGAGATTTATATACTCGGGTGGCTTGCCTTTTAACCTGACAAACGGCAGCCTATCTCCACATCTAGTACTGATGTGACCTCGGGACTCCTGACCATCAAGCGGGGATCAGGATGCAGCTGCGGAGATCAAAATGGTTCTGCCGTTCATAATGGAGATAAAGTCAACTATCGAACTGTACGGTTGAGTCGGATTCTGTGATGCAGACTCCAGAGCGGTGATGACGTCCTGAAGAATCCAAGTATGTTCTATATATAAGAAGCTCCCAGTTTCAGTCGAGTATTATGGGTCGTGACACGTTCCTTGCATAAAAAATAGACCGGAGAATTGCTTGAATATAGCGCTAGAGCCTATCTGATGAAAGCGTGAAACTTAAAGATGTTACTAAGGGCGACCAACATCAAAGTCCCGAGGCTCTCGGCGAATCAAAGATACGAGGCAGACGAGAAGTCTTCAATGTACACGCAAGCTACATTGGCGTAGTTAGAAGATGAGAAAGGTATCAACTGGATCAGCAGGAGAGAAGGCACATAAGTACTGACGGCTTACAACAGGTGACTTTCTACATGCTTACCCCGATCTCATTATTAGCACGGTTCATTCTCACAAAATGTCGGCAGGAGAGCCCGTGGTGCCAGACGGAGACAGCAATCTCAACGCTGGACTGTGGTAGATATCAACCGGACTGTGATTCGTCATTGAACAACTGGCAGCTCAGAAGTAAAGAAGAGGTGAAGAATTTGAAAGTCATTTGCAATTGGGTGCCATCGGACTTTGCCGGAGGACGTTCCCACCATGCATATGGACCAAGAGGTAGGGGAAATTCAAATATCTGATATCAACCTGGACAAACTTCGCATGCCACCACCACCACCGTTACATCCGACTTTCAAAGGCTAAAATAATACGAAGAACATTGTTAAATGCGAGTGATTGAAGTGAGAGTACAACAAAATGTGATATTGTAGTTGCGAGTACAATTTGTAGACTATGATTATGTGAATTCAAACCATTGAAAGCATATAATGAAGGCACTACGAAGGATATCAACGGATCAAAAGCAACTCAGCAGATCAAAACATGATAGCAAAGGCAAAAAAATTGACAGAACGATTACACAAGTAAAGTATGCGCAGTCTGAAGAGGTTTGATAGTGGTGCGAACACGCTTGGATATCGTGGGTCCCACAGATGCTGTTGCTGAGCGTTTGAGGGAGCAAGAACCTGCAGCTGGCACATTCTCCTTCCCCTTATGCAAAGGACTAGAAGAATATCCAGACGACTGGTCTGTGTCAACACAATCTGATCCGTCATCTGTTGTGTGATTTGATCCAAATATATGCGTTCCAATATTAATATGAGCTGAGTTGTTACTGTAGTTCTGTGCTGTAGAATACATAATGTGATGGTCTAATATAAGTCTAATGGTTCGGTGAAAGCTGATGATGCTAGAATGATGAAGAGATATCAGACATTAAGAACGCGTCGACGAGACATGTCACATGTTCTCAAAATTACATCTAGAAATTATCGTTCCTTTATCAGTGTGCCTCAATGCACACTTCTTATTAAAACAAGTATCTAGATGTATTCTATAGTACTGATTATACCACACTTTCTGTACTCAACTAACGATTTGACGAAGAACTTGGGCCGCTATGGAGAAACTCAGAATGTATGGTTTGAAACTTTGGGTGGCTGTATATTAAGGTTTACAAGCTTAGTAATGTCGAGCCCTATATCCGGGATTTGCCTTTTGCTCACCTCTTGATATGGACCCTGCCTAACTGACCATTTTTGACAAGAGGTGTGCAAAAGGAGAATCCCGAACACAGGGGAGCCTCATCGTTAGATAAGCATCAAAACCTTAAAGTACAGCCACCTGAACTTTCACAACATGTGTTTTGAGTTTCCCGCCAGCGGCCTCAAATCATGATGAAATCGTTTGTCGAGTACTGAAAAGGGGGTATTTTTACTAGTGTAGAACAGCTATAGATAGTCATTTAAATGAAACATGCTCATCCAAAGATATTACCCGCTAAACGAGACATCTTGGATGTGATTTTTGGGAACACATGACAAAAGTCATACACAGTAATATCAATATGGTGCGTCCTGCATCTCTCTCCTTACGACCATCATTCAATATGTATTTCATACCTGGATGCAGAGCAGGCGGTGTCTAGTGTTGTGCACGGCCCAGCTTGGCTCAAAAGCTGGGGCCATGGCTTGGCTTCATAGGGCTAGGGCTCAGTGGAATCGCAGGCTGAGCTGTCAAGCACGGCTCAGGCTTGGTCAGGCCTGGCTCAGGCTCAGGCCAGGGCTTGGTATAACAAAAATGTACTACAATGTATCTAGCATTTGAACAAATACATAACCATCCTCAGAATCCAACATGCACTCGTCATCACCCTCTACCAATGTGTCCCATGAATCCCCTGAGTCACCATCACCCTTCTCATGCTTGTCTAAGTTCTCGTCAACCTCCGTCATGATGGAAGGATCCTCATGAAAGAGCAGACCCTGCTTGAGCATGCATTTGAGGCATTGAAGAGCCTCCATGATGTCAGCCTTCAGACGGTTCCTGCACTTGTTAATTGTGATCCCTGCAGATGAGAAAGGCCTCTCGCTTGACACTGATGATGCCATTATTGAAAGGAAATTGCATGCAAGTGATGCCCAAACAGGATACCGCAGCAAATTGATACCCCACCACTGGACAATAGTCATCTCGCCCAAATGATCCTTTGAGTTAAGGTAGGCATGAAAATCACGTAGCCAGGGCTTTGAGGGATCCACAGAATCCAAAATGGACATGGAAGACATGTGGGACAGTGCTGAGGGAGCATGCTGAAATGTTTCTTCTTCCTCGCCATCGGAAAGCTCATCCAACAAAGCGTCCAGTTTGTGGTTGCCAGTGCTAGCTGTTTGGAGGTCTGCAGATGTCAGTGTCCTGTTGGTGCTGTCTCCATACATCTCGAGATAGTGTTCCTTATACTTGAAGATAGTATCAATGAAAAGTCCAGCAAAGAGAGGCAGAAAACACACTATAGATTCAGCATTTTGTAGTGCTTCATGAAGCAAGTCCATCAGGGAATCGACCCTAAATTGATATGACTAGATATAATTGGTAATCAAACAACATTATTATACATCATGTTTTAGCCTTAGATATCATTGTCTTAGTGTCACACATATCTAACATATGATATGACCATGCCAGAAAAACATCACCTTGATGTGTGTTTTGCAAGCAGAAAGCAGTGTGATACCAGCATTGGATATCATTGTCTTAGTGTCGCACATATCTGACATATGATATGACTCTGTCAGAAAAACATCGCCTTTACGCGTGTTTTGCAAGCAGAAATCAGTGTGATACCAGCATTGGATATCATTGTCTTAGTGTCGCACATATCTAACATATGATATGACCATGCCAGAAAAACATCACCTTGACGCTTGTCTTGCAAGCAGAAAGCAGTGTAATACCAGCATTGGATATCATTGACTTAGTGTCGCACATATCTAACATATGATATAACTCTGTCAGAAAAACATCGCCTTTACGCATGTTTTGCAAGCAGAAATCAGTGTGATACCAGCATTGGATATCATTGTCTTAGTGTCGCACATATCTGACATATGATATGACTCTGTCAGAAAAACATCGTCTTTACGCGTGTTTTGCAAGCAGAAATCAGTGTGATACCAGCATTGGATATCATTGTCTTAGTGTCGCACATATCTGACATATGATATGACTCTGTCAGAAAAACATCATCTTTACGCGTGTTTTGTGAGCAGAAATCAGTGTGATACCAGCATTGGATATCATTGTCTTAATGTCGCACATATCTGACATATGATATGACTCTGTCAGAAAAACATCGCCTTTACGCGTGTTTTGCAAGCAGAAATCAGTGTGATACCAGCATTGGATATCATTGTCTTAGTGTCGCACATATCTAACATATGATATGACTCTGTCAGAAAAACATCACCTTGACGCTTGTCTTGCAAGCAGAAAGCAGTGTGATACCAGCCTTGGATATTATTGTCTTAGTGTCACACATAGATATGACCAGGTAGAGCTGACAAATGAAACTCTTTATGACACATCTAGATTAGAATCCCACGATATTATCTTTGTGCAACATGTGTATGAAAGAATATCATTTTGACGTGCATTTTATACTAAGTATGCGAACAAATATATACATATACAGCTGAGCTATATTTACTCTTAAAGGTGGACTGACGATTGAACTCTATATGCATTGTAATTGATTGACTAACTTGCGCCTGTGGCAAACCTCTGTTACATATCTAACATTTCTCACGCTGATCATGGTTCCATAATGGATACTAGTACTATGCAATAGGTAACAACTACCAAATGCCAGACCTACATGGACATACGAGCTTGGATTAATCTAAAGAAGTTGGTAATGTGCGTGACTCAAAGCAAAGAAAAGGTAAAAGCAACGAAGACTGAAATCACTCAGCGTCTGGTACAGCAGGGGTTACTACATCCCCTGCTCCAGCATCCTTCTTTCTACAATCATCACAGGGGCCCCCTGAAACTCCTACAGCATGCTTTCCTGTTTGCTACGAAGAGGAGCCGGAAGTGTTCGAACTATCACCTGAAAGAACATCAGTCAAACATCCTGCACTCTAGGAATAAAGAAAGCCTACATCTTTCTTGACACGAGCCAACTGAATTATATGCTTGTCGATGGTGCCCTTTATGATCAAACACCGATATACAGTCACTTGGCTCATCTGACCAAGATGACAAGCGCGACTCTGATAGTACGTGGCCTGCGCATTGTTTGACGGGTTCCAATTGTGATAGTAGAAAACAACAGTTCCTCCTGTGGTCCGGTTGATTCTGAGTACACCACCTGTGCACATACTTAAAATAGATATGAAGATGGCCGGGCTATAGAATATTGATCAGAGTCAAGAATATACAATCTAAGTTAAATACTGACCATGTCTGCCAATCCATCACCATATCCCGTCGATATTATAGCTTGGATGAGCCATCGAGACGCAAGTGACAATAAATGAGATGTTCCTGCATAAAGTCCTTAATGCGAATCATTTGGAGATATGTCAAGACACGATGGTCGCCCGGTCCCTTGATACAGAGTTCAATGCAGCATGCCATGCCACCAAAAGCAAGCACAAACTTGAACCATATACATTGCCGAAACCGAAGGTCAGCTTCATCCATTTGACTCTTTATTGTTTTGGGAGGGTTGCTCAGGGATCATATTGGCCTGAGAATACTTCGCATGAATTGATCTGGGAAAAGCGAATTAAGCAACAGGAGAACGTGCGAAGCTATGTGAACATTGAGAGTCATGGACCTAATAACGAGCTCAGATAATGCAAAAGGCAAAATGCTCATGCTGGTCTTGCTTACTGCTCACCAAAGAAAAACTCCTGCACATCCAGTAACTTCGCATAAAGAGTGGCAAGAGATACTCTCGCTTGCGAAAATACCTGTAAGACAGTAGTAAACACCAGGTCCGTTTAAGCAGACGAAGAGAATTTTCCATTGTCCTGTTCAAAAGTAAGCACATAGTACTCGTTTTTAGGGTCATCTTTCTTTGGTTGTTTCCCGAAGGAGCATGGTCGATGTATCTCGCATATACGTGCAGGGACATAGTAGTGCTGCAGAATTGGAAGCATGATGGGAATTTTGAGTTTCCAGAAGTTGTTGTCATCCAAAGAATAGAACAAATATGTCTATTGGATTGTCAACCGTTGAACTGCCTGCATATACTATGTACTTACCTGGAAGTCCCTAATATTTGACTCAACCTGCGAGTACCAGGCCGTTCGCTTCATTCTGTCTACTACACTTAGAGACGCGCCGAAATCCCATGCACCTATTGAGGTAGACTTTGCTAGCAAGGAAACAAGGAAACTGATGGCCGGGACGGATGACACTGTCGCATGGTCCTGTGTGAGGAAGAGAAGCTTTTCTACAGCATAAAACTATGAGATGCGAGCCCAATCAAGGAAGCATGTAAACGTACCGCTGGGAGACACATCTGAATCGTGGTAAGTACATCCTTGTTGTCGCTGCTGGAATAGCACTGCCTTCGTAGAATCAGGAGTGCGGTGAGTTACAGGAGAGGAACAGAGAGGGGACATCTTGTGATATTTAGATATACTTGAAGGTGATGGTTGTGTCTTGGGGTATGCAGCATTTCGAGAACTCCGGTAAGTAGTCATAAAGATATTTTTCATAAGTGAGGAAGCAGCAGGTGAGATCGCCCGCCGAGGAAAGCATAGTAGAACCAATCTGAATGAACCCGAGGGAGGCAATTGAGTGATGGAGAGAAGATGTTGCATCAGTATGATGAGGTGGGAGAAACCAGAAACCAGGATCCACTGGATATAGTTGCATGGTGCTTGGAAGTTCCTAAATTGGTCAACATCGTATTGGTTCTACATTGAAGCAGGTCCTGCTAGAATAAATGCTAACTGTCAACGAGAATCATTAATTTTATACTATCTTCCATGATGCCCCAAAGACGACGTGAGTCGAGGATCTTGCGAGTATGTAGATATCTAATAAGTGATCCTTCAGCTCTATTGTAGTTTTGAAAAGTATACATCTGTTGTAATGTGAGTACTTGCGCACCGAGTCCTCGACTCTGACAACTTTTGTTAGGACCTGTATGCCTAGGTATCCCATGCTCGACATCTTTTGATGCCCAACATAGATTTTCCTTTGCATTTTTATGATTGTTAGCCTTTCAAAACACTGCAGGATGACGAAGCTACTCAGATTACCGCGGACTGGTACTGTCTCTGAATAGGATCAATGTTCTCAGTCATTCCCTTCATCCACCTGTCATTCCTGTGCCCATTGACGACTCCATCAATGCACTAGCAAGCTCTTTCATGTTGTCGCTCTCCAAGCCCATGCTCCTAAGCACACCATCACTCCTTCTCCTCATTGCAGTCTGTTCCACAAACCTAGCATACCCCATAAGCGGGATTGATGTAGAAGGTGCTGGAACAAGCGATGAAGCCATCCTAATCGATGTTAGTCTAGTGCACTGGAATATGGACAGAAAAAATGTTGGCATGGGATAAGCAGGTACATGAATGCTGACCCCATGACATGAATGAGTTCGCATGCATGCCATACGATTGAGCCATACCTGGAATCCAGGGGTTCCTGTAGCGATGACAAGTTACACCATGCATCGACTGCTGCCAGGTCTTGATCCTGCAACCCTTGAGTTACGTTTCGCCTCGCAAAAACTACATGCTTGTCCTATAATTACTTATTGATTCATCATGGTTCATGCAATCAAGGCGTCAACATGATTCTTACCTTGTTTGACAAACTAGTCAAGAAGTTGCCAGACAGATCAGTGAACATTCTTTCTGTCGCAGAAAAAGGTAGGCAGACCATGCCACCCAGCTGTCCCAATCAAGAACCTCTTTGCCAGTTCAAGTGGTCAGCGATCATTACAATGTTCTCCTGACTGCCTCTATGTCTGTGGGGAATTAGTTGATGATATGTTCATGGCCTGTCAATGAGAATAGCATGCCTCAGTGGCACCATTGCAGTCTCTACCAGCGACGAGATGACTCCAGACGTATGATACAAACTGTTTTTCTGCAATGTTCCGTCAGGAAAGTATATGTAGAGTTTTGCAGGGGACAAACATATATGCAAGTCCCTGCAATAGATTACTACTTTCCAAAGTAGACCATCGAGACAGATGTAGTATTGGGAAAGTGATATCCGAAAGCTGATGGAGGCTTTGCAAGCATAATGCATCGTTTATAATTATCTGTGTCGAGAAACTACTTTCAAACATTTGTGTGCCATCTACGTGGAAGCGCATTCACTCACATTATTGATGCCACCATGATTCGGGTCTGTGCCCGAAGAGAAACTAAAGTTTAGCATAAAAGCTTTGAGAAACTCGTCACGGAAGGAAGTCAGGAAAGCATGAGAACCCCCCCCGCCCCACCCGAAAGAGGGTGTATCGTGCACCATTTGCAAGCCCTGCAATGGGGGGTTGACTTAGCGGAGGGCTGGAAATGGCATGAAAAAGAGCCTACCTGGAAGTTATCGCAGTTCTCGACGAGCAGACGAAATGCCCCTTCCATGAGCTCTGTATCCTAGAAAGGTGTTATAAATACCACAAAACAGGGAGAAAAAGAAAGTACCTCGTTTTATCGCTGGAAGAGATCTTGACCGACACTCCACCCAGCCTTGATACTTTCCAGTGCATCAGGGATGACCTGTATGGATTTCTGATCGAAGACTCGGAAAACGTGACTATAATCTGACCAGTATCTGATATTTGGGCCTGTGCGTTTGAAATCACTTTCTTCTATTTCACCTTCAAGATGAGCATGATATTCGCTTTGAGGAATCGGATCTTGTGTCTCGCAAACTACCTTCCTTGCCTGCAAAGTATCAGTTCGTATAGTTATAATCACACTCACCAGGTCGTATCAAATGAAAGATCAGTAGTTGTATCAACTTGGCTCATTTTTGTGAGTGTCCCGAAGTTTGCTGCTCCGATGCAGCTCAGATGATAGGATATCAATGCGCCAATGAAGGCACTTCTGGTCGAATATCAACAGGCGCGGACAAAGAGTTGGTTGATTCTTAAGAGACGCGACGGTAGCTCACATTAGTAAGTAGAAGACCTCACTTGGAAATGGTACACACACCTGAGGACTCCATCCCTCTTCGAACGAAAGGTCGTGGTTTACAATAATCACACGTACATGATTGTTGGCATGAAAGCATTGCTCACAAGGAAGCAGTTCCTTGTCAACCGTGAATTACAGCAGACATTTCAAATGTGCTGACCTCATAGCTAGAAATAAAGCATTCATGTCAAGTTTTCGGTTGGAGGTGGTCAAGACACACCATGGAACAGAGGCCTTCAAGCGTCCACACAGAAGTTTAACATTGGCTTCCGTGAAGACAATCGCTACATGTGGAAGCGCATTATTTGGTGCATGGGTGGTGTTACGCTGACTGTAGGTCGGCGTGTGCGAACTAGGATAGGTCTTCTCAGCGACGACTCGAGTGAGTCTACTGAAGCTGAGCGTGGTCTAGCCTTGACGGAACGTCAAGGATTCCTCCGGCGATCTCGGTAAGACGGCGCTCGTCGAGATGCAGGGCTAGCGGATACGTGCTAAGTCGTATGGGGGCAACTTAGAAGTGCGGTCTCACACAAGGAAGCTGGTAAGCTTAGATGAGCAAGTTCTGGGGATGAACCTAGTAGATTAAAGTAAAGTCTAAGTACAATAATCTGTGTCTACTTATAGGGAAGTACTACAAGTATTCTAGCTCAGTCTGTAATCAATAGTATATCGTAAATCTATGATAGTAAGACATGAGGTTCAGATAAGATACATGAGGCTTAACCTCTGATCAAGCATGCTGCGCCAAGGGCAGCTGCGCATAGGTACAGGAAGCGCCAAGCGCGCTCCGGATCTTCATGAAGCGACATGCAGTATGCATGCGCTGATCTAGGGTGACCATGAGGCGTACAGCCTCCATGGATCAGGTACAAGGCCATCTAGGCCAGGGGCGGGGTCATAGCGCCAGGCGGGGTCATAGCGGTCCAGACCGCTGTCTTTCTAGGCACAGGCGGCGCACCGCCGCGTGGGGAATCTAGCAGAGCGGGGGCAGGCGTAGGGAGAGCTGGGGCTCTAGTAGGTGTTACAGATCCCTGTAACAGGTGGCCTCTTGTGCAAAGCCTTGTACATTCATGTTACAGAGGCATGTTTCTGATCATCGCTGGGACACTAAAAGGATTGTTTATCTCATATGTCACACTGAACGCAAGAACATTACCTTGAATAGGACCGCAGTTCACACAGAAGTCGTAGGGTCGCATGCAAGCTTTGCAAGGGTACTAACATGCGCATTGCATTCGAGGTCCAAATTGAAGGAGTAAACTATGTGGATGGCATTCTTAAAGTCGTACAAGCAGAGATCAGCTATCTCAAGGCCATCCGTAGTTTGAAGTGGGCTGAACAATCCAGCCAAGAAGGGTATCTGTGCCACCTCAAACATCGGCCTAATCATTATGGATGAAGTGTGAAGCACTCAAGTATTGGTCTCCAGTACGAGATCCTCGAGGATGCATGAGCGTTCTGAATAGTGACTACAAGATATTAATCAGCATTCAATTGGAAGACTAGCAACTTACTTTAGTCTTGTTGGCCATGTCATCAGACTGCATCACACATGCTTGGTCCCTCCCTGCATTCGTCAACACATTAGCAAGACCAGGATCTGTCGAGGGCAAGTTGATTGTGACATGAACTTTGTCTTTCATCCTAATCCATTGCCCTAGATGTGGCGAGAATTTATCCGGAAGACTCCATCGTTGATAGCACGGTTATTCTTGATGAATTCAACCTTAGTCATGCGATTTTTAATTTGAGACTGTGAGCATCAGTATTGAGCATGATGATAGAATACGCGAGAATATAGGCAGCATCTATTCAAAGGCAGGTAAGTAATCTGAACAAATTAGGCAGATGTCCACAAACCTGCAAGCATTTCTGGCAATGTATCATTCCGCGCACTTGAGCATGAAGTGGTCAATCATCTGAGCTTCTCCAGGAAGGCGGAATGCCTGCAAAAACACATACACAGCATCCAGGAAGAAGTTCCTGAAATCCAGAAAGTCGACAAAAGCATGCATGATAGCAACATTGTATTCATCTCTGTAGTACAGTGAGAATCGTTATGGATGATGATGTATTGAAAGTACTCACCCTTCAGCAAGGTGCTCGCCAATCATACTTTTACTGAGGCCATCAGAGGTTAGTGAGAACTCTGTGATATCGCGAGGCCACAAGCTTGGAATGAGTTACATCTCCCCCAAGAGTTGAATACCCTAAGAGGAAATTAACTTTGCTCGTTTGCAAAGAGTGAGAGGACGAACGTGTTTGGGCTTGAGGTTAAACCTCTCTTGGGGTCATCCATATTTTGAAGCGGGCCGGAAATCCAGCCAAGAAGGCTGGGTTTGTGCAATACCGCATCCATCAAAACAGTTACTTGCGAAAACAGGGCAATGGTGGTGCGAGCAATGTGAAATAAACCTTATAAGAGTGACGAACCTGGTACATCCAACAGAAAGTGGTTCCCCACGGGAAATATCGTGTAACAATCTAGGAAAGCATATGACAAAGTATTGGGAAGTTAACAAAGATATATACCTTACATCGAAGACACATCCACACACATACTGGCTTGAAATATTGTTCATAGTTTTCATGTAGATACAACTTTCAATGTATTGCATCACCTTCAATAAGCTGGGGAAGGAAATGTGCTTTCAAGTGACTATTGATAATGTCGTTCACATATACTCTGCAGGTGATGATAAGTTAGTTATTCGAACAAAGAAATCATGCGAGTGTACAGGCAGTGACTGAAAGTAGGTTCAATGATGGCGCAGAAGAACCCTCCGTAGATGGCAATATTAAGACACGTCTCCCAAGGAATGACCCTTGATCTGCACAGGATAAGTTTCAGATATTGGATTCATCAGTGTGATCAAGGCATCAACATGATCTTCACCTTATTTGACAAACCAGTTGAGAAGTTGCAGTCCCACTGAAAGAAACCTTGGTCAGCTTGAACATAAAGATCTAATGCAGACTGTCCTATATGCTTGAAGATTGTACCAGTATGTTTGATTGTGTCGCAACCACGTGCGGTGGCACGAGTTGATTTGCTGCGCAACAGGAGTTATTGTTGGGGCAACGAGCACACTTTTCATTTCATAAGAAAGAAGATTTTGACAAAAAGAGCTATGAGGGACTCACAGTTGAGAAATATGATGTGACAACGACACTAGTACCATCTTCAGAATCCCTATCCAATAGCCTTGGAAGGCACATTTCGCATCGGGGAGAGAGTCCGCAACCAAGTGCCGCTATACTGTACAATTAGATATACAGTCACGGAAGAAGTGCAATCCCGGGCTTACCTCCAAATTGAGATGGCCATTGGCAAGACCAATATATTGGCTTGTTTTTGGTGGAATCCACAAGGGGTCGGAGAGTATCTAAATTACAATCCCAACCAGAGTAACTGCATGAGAAGGATTGAAGGCGGAGAGTAGGGATAAACTTAGCTTCATATTGTGCACGAGCACAAATGATGTCGAGGAGCTGTTTTCTATACCGGGGAATGGATTCTGGTATTGAAATAGGGAGGGGAGGGCAGCTTGGTATCCAAAATAGAGCGACATTATTCAGAGGCAGAGTATATAGACATAGGCGTAGACAGATACAATGGGCCCAACATTTGCACCTCGACATGCGAGAACCCTGCTCCAGGACCATCATAAAATTATGTTTCGGAATGATACAAAAACTTGTCAGAAGCACGGACGCTAGGCACATGCTAATCGGTAATTGAGTAGATAAAGATGGCAGCAGAGGTGGTACAGATAGCATAGATCAAGTTCATGTACAAATACCATTACAACAATCCACCTCAAGTGGACAATGTGCAACTACAGGAGAGCTTCAATAGAGCGCAGAGGCATTGGAGGATCCAGATGCCGTTGAAAAACCATCAAACCAATCCTCAAAAGAGTTGTCAGGTAGACATGATTCATATGTCCTGTCAGAGCCATGAGATGAGCACGTGCCTACATTTGTCTTAGTATGAAACTTCAAGGAAAGCTGCAAGCTCACCATCCTCAGTGAACCGGATCCCCATAGTGCGTGATATCGCTTCAGAAAACATCTCCACTTTGGCTTGTGCGCGATGTTTCTTCAACTCTAAAATGTGGAAATCAGATTTCAGAACATCTGGGGTTTTCTCATTCTTTGCTTTAAAGTTATCGTTAATGCCATTGCCTAGGAGCTTGGAGTCAGCACAGTCGGCAGATGATGTGCTGATGTAGGCACAATATGTGATGCTATCAACCCAAGACTTCATCGAGAAAGGAAGTGAAAGGAAGTGATCATTGGGCTACATACCATTAGAATAAAGAGTCTCTGGTAATATGAATAATGCTTACCCTTAAGAGATTTTCGTAAAGCTGAGGAATTTGTTGAATTTGCGGGAAATCTACTAGGAATTCCAATGACGTGGAAAGCTATTGCTGGCATTTGAGATGCGCAGTAGTTGGAAGCCAAAAGCCTTCAAATTCGTCTGAGCGAGGTGTTTGGCATGCACTTATAGTGTCAGTGTACTTTGGCAGGGGTGCTGGAGCTAGGAGGAAATTCAAAATCAAGTGTCATTTCTTATGCAGTATGGCTTACATGGGCGACATTTCACATTAAACTCTTTGCACAAGTTCGCAATAGCTTTATTAAATAAAGTGACTTCCATCTGAGCACGATACATCCTCTCCTCCATGTAGCATCGCCCTCCTTGCAGAAGGAATGAAATGCAAGTGAGCTCTTCTTGCTGGAAGAGCTGTTCCATTGCAACCACTCTGAGGCTCACTTGTAGGACAGCTATGAGGTCAAGGGGGTCGACCCATGCAAATAGCATGGAAACCGTGACAAAGAGGGAATCTGGAAGCTGAAGTTGATGTCGTAGGATACCATCACGGAAACATGGAAATTCACTCACAATTTCGCATCCCTGTTTCTGGAGCCAAGACTTGAGGGCATTCTCGGTCTGTTCGATCTCAAGAATGTGCTTTGTCGAAGGAGTGATGAAGGTAGGAGGACACAATGAACTACTATTTAACATGCTGAAGGGGAGTGGTAAGGAAGGGTTAAAGAGAGGTCCATACAATTGTTGAGGGCTTACATACAAGAAGGTTTGGCAGTGGCTATGGGATAGCGGTCTGCAAGCTGATCAATGGCTTTGCTTAGCAGTGGCTGTGCGATTGTAGCGGTCTATAAAAAAACTATTTAGAGATGAAAATCATGTGCACCGATGAACAATGCCATCATACAGCATAATTTCTTGTTTAGAAGTAAGAAAAAGCCTGTGCAACGTTCGTAAGCAACTCAATATGTCACAAGAGACTTTGATACATATAGTGCATACTGTGTTCCTCGGTCTGACTTAGTCGTGTGATGGTGCTGGGCTTTGGGATCTTATTCTTAAGATATCGCAGGAAGTTCACAACACAACAAAGCGCTGTACATTTGCAAACAGACCAGCGGACAAAATATGGAAGTCAATTTTCCTTGGAAGGGTTATTTATGAGCAATCCAATAGACGTTGGTCTCGCTGTGCAAGGCATTCCCCATTAGCTATTAGTATAGAGATGAACTTATGTAAACTCACATGATGTTATGAAAGCTCGCTATGCGGCTCACAAATGCCGGGTGTTCTGGGTCGTCTCTCTGTGCCAATAGGAGAACAACCACCCGAAGGAGTTCATCATATATCTCGCTGACTGGCGGATATAGTGATAGGTTGATAGCTGGGGACTCCCCCTCTTCTAACATCTTCTTCAAGATATCCATCAACCATTGGATGATGGCACTATAACACTAATACAACAGGATTGCTTAGATGAATGAAAGCTCATAGAGTAGAACTTACACAGGCCCCCACAAATGCTAACATCTCTGCGGGCGGGTGTGGAACATTCCTGAAGATATCCGGCGCAAAATCAGCCATTATTACTGATGTTTGAGCTGATACGCTACGCCAGAATACAAGATGAAAAACGAGGGATTTCGAGATCTCCTTTCTGATAAACCATACAAAGCCATTATCCTGCATGGTAAAGCAGTAAGATCCTGACAACCAAAGCTAACTCGAAAGACTGACCGCAATTGGCAAATGACTCGAATCTGGATACAGGAAGTGTTGCAGCAGGGTCACACATCTCTCAATGAGTAGTGGCCAGGGGCACAGTTCTGCGAGGGCAAAGCCCAGGGACAGTCGAGGATCTGAGATTGCGATTTTTGCTAATTGTTTGATCTCAGAAATCAATATTGACACCCATTTACCGGCCTATTCAAGGTCAGACAAGTAAATAGAGATGACAGAGAAAATATACCATCACCAATATAGCTTCTTCTGTCACTTCGGACTCATCATCAGCTGACCTCACTAGAGAAGAGTCAGTATCTACGGAACATAGTAGATCAATGAGTTACTGACCGGAGCACAGGGTTGTGCGAGTTTCTCCAACTTCAGCCAGACTTCAATTGAAAAGGTCAGTGATGAAAAGAGCTTTCTGACTTGCACTAGTTGTCTGGGTAAGTAGGAACAGGTTCCCATACTCCCTGCACGATAAAGTGACTCTCATGAGAATCCACACATGAACCAGAACAGTTTTCCATTGGGGATACCTGAGCTGGATATCACGCAAGCTGTTCGTGTCAGCATGGGTGTGTGTGTCCTCTGGTTGGGTATCATCATGACTGCATGTGATAGGTGAGAGCATGGAAGACTTTGGCACAACTGATGAGGCCACGGAAGAGTCTGGAACAATTGATGAGGCCCTAGAAGAATCTGGGACAACTGAACCTGTGTGATACAACTCCAGCAGGTTCAACATTTGTGTGAGAGCATCACTATCGAACTTGTGGGGTTGGTGTCCAAATGGAAATAGAGCTTCAATGATAACAGTGTTGTGCTCATTGCCCAACAAAGGCTTCAACATTGTTAAATGAGATAACTTTAAGATCGCAAGGTGAGCTTACCTGTGTATAGACGTGTAGAAGGGTACCATCGTCGCTCGGCCCTGACCAAAGGGCATTCAAGTCCAGGTTCATGGGCGGGTCATTGGGCAAATAAAGATTCTACAAGACATATCAGTGGGAGGGTGGAGTGCAGTCCAGAGCAACTGAATACCTTGGCGAATATAGGTACCTCCATGCACGGTTCCCATAGGGAATTGTGAGGATTGATCGGCAACACATAAGCTATGACTTTGACATGCGACTTGAGCTATAAAAAAATCAGTATAGGACGCCCACAAAATGAACCACCTACAGCCTCAAGGCGCGTAGGTGAACACTGCAGCCCATGATGAGACACTAAAAACTCTGAAGGAATGCAAATAATACTTACATAGAGCGCATAGAGGACTGGTTGAGGCCCAATTGCCAGATATCCTGTAAAACAGAAAGGCTTCTGTAAGACAGTGAGATTGCCCTGAAAGAACTGAGTTAGTAACGTTCAGATTAGAAGCCATAAAAAACACACTGAAACAGGCTGAAGGCTAGACAGATCGTCCGGGAAAAAATACGAATGGAAAATTGGAGCTGCCATATCATCGTCAGAATTGGTTCCAAGAGAGAAAACAGGCACTTTAAATGCGATTACGCACAATGTAAAATTTTAATGAAAATGCACTGCAGTGCAATGGTTATTACATGTAAGATGTCATGTCTCGCCTAGAACAATTGACCGCTGTTATAATGCCATACATTCTTATGTATAACATGCAAGGCAGCGATAAGCTCTGCTTGTGCCGCAAGGTTATGCCAATGGTCTAGTGGGTGCTATCGATCGACTTTGCGCTAGTGGTTGGTTTTGCACTATTGGTCGACTTTGCGCTATTGGTCGACCTTGCTCAAGTGACCTAGTTCTCGTAATCAAAGGCTACCTCTCTATCGTACATCTTGTTGAACTGATCTAACAACGATTCATTGCTGGAACTGAACCATTGCTCAACATCCAATCCACCCTCAGTACCATCATCTACTTCATCATCTTCACTGTCCTCTTGATCCTCAATTTCATCTATTTGCTCAAAATCTTTAACATCATGAGTAAAAGATGCATGCGCTGCACCCTCTGGCTGTGTGGGGCGATAGTGAGAGTATACATGACCCACTCCAAGACCAAAGTGGAAGTGCATGAGCATGTCCCGGTTGACAAACCTGAAATAATGAGCTCGGTGTTTGTGAAGTGGTGCCCCTAACTTACCGATTAACATAATATTGGCACCAATCATCCTTGTTGCCCGCACATGCCGAAACCTCCAAACCATTGGGATGTTTCTTACCATTGGCGAATGATGGTATAATATGACAGCCCGTAAGTACATCCGCTGGATCAAGAAAGTCAAATGAGAAGTCATCTGCCATGCGTGGAAAGCAGAGACAATCTAGCATCGAGGTTTTCCAGGTGGCGAGATCATCAATAGGAGTGTACCAGCATACCCATAAAAACTCTGTTCGGAGAGGAGTGTAGTCGACCATACTGTTTCCTATGAAGATCACGTTCATGTGGTATATACAAAGTACCTTTCCATAGATATATCTGTGACCTTGGCGCCCAACATTGTGGTCAGCACGAAGAACCATGATATTGCAACGGGGAGTTCTGGGGTTAACAACATCTTGAGATCTGCGAACATTGTACGTGGTATAATTGAACCTAGCGGTGTTGTGGTGATACATGCGATCATCCTTCAAAATAATGGAATTGATGTTGGTCTCTTCTCCAGTACCTGGAAGATCTCTGGATTGGTTGAATCGGTGCAATATATGATCCTTCAGTTTCAGCACAAAATTCTGCAGGGATATTAGAAATCGCTTAAAAATATATGATTGCACTTACGGTGATTGCTGGATCACCTGCATGGTCACACAAGTATGATCCTATATGTACAGGGAATTTTTGTGTGAGACTGATGTGGTGATGAACATGTGGTCTTCTCGCTATCTCTGCGATTTCGAGGTGAGGGCGAGGAACAATTCTGTCCCTGATACAACGAATATGAGTCTGGCGATGTTCTATCTGAGTGAGTTGTTTGACGAATGTGTTGCGATCAGTACGACAGTATCTGGTCTTGGGAGAACGGTGTTCAAGTTCACCCTAGATAAAGTTGGTGAGTCAAATCCGGAGTCAAACATATGGGACTGACCGGCTCGGTACTGTACAAATCAGACGTGCCATACTGGCAGATTGTAGATACATAGTCTCCCAAAGCATAAAACTTGTACGTTTGAAAGTTAAATACCTTGAGTCATTTCATATTCTTGCCTGATTTTCCTGATTCTGGCTCCATAAGGGGCGCTCTTTGCTTCCCTTTCTGTCCTCCCTGTTGCTTGGCCGCCTGCTTTGCATTACATTGGGTACGAGCCTTGACCTCCTGAGGAAGTTCATGGGTTTCATAGGCGGAACAAACAGTGGCCTTGAAATGACGAAACTGATGGCCGACCGCTGTAGTTACTTCATCCATTATTTCTAAGGTTGGCTCAGAGTGCAAACAGAGCTTAGCCAACCCGTGCCAATGAGCCATGGTATATAACAACCGAAGGACAGTGCTGTTGTGTGGTTCTGGAAGAAGGCAGTCGAATACAGGGATCGAGCACTTTATTTAAGTGACGTCAGGCCACGAACTTCATTGATGATCAACTCATACCTGGAGGAGGTCTTCAAAATTCCGGGCCGCCATTCGTTTCATCTTGGAAGAGTTTGTGGAGAACTTTTGGATGGTAGCTGGGCCAAACATCGGAATTTGCCTATATCTGGTGGAGGTGGTCAATGTGAGATGAGCAATGCAAGATGATGGACCTTACCTCTGGTCTAATGTATGTATAAGGCTCTTGCCATGCGCTGATATGATACGCAACAAGTGCTTAAAGAGCATCTTCCAAATGCCAATCTCAAACTCGTGTAGTAGATCTACCACAAGCGCATGAAAGATATTGAAACCCAAACGACTCAGGCGGTCTGAAAATACATTCTAACAGATTGTTAGTCATTGTCAGTGATAGAAATTTAAGACTTACGGAGGTGGGAACCCACGACTGTGGCTTAAGAATGTGTTCTACAGGTGCGCTACCAACCGCATAGTTCTGCTCATAAATCAGCAAGCACACTTCACTAACCATCTTTCTTCTTCTTTCATCATCACATCCCAGAGTGACACTCTGTGTTCTATCCTGGGGCATACCCATGTTTTGTATCCGTTCCTTGGGGATCAGGCAACGGGGACACGGACAACCTCCTAGATTTCGAACCGTTGCTACAAGTACTCTAGGAAAATAAAATTCAGTGTAATTCAATGTGATAGTTTAGTTTACTTACTTTCTGCTGAATAAGTGAAGATCCTGGGGTAGAATCTGTGCTGAATACCATCACAACAAAGAACAACGATCCCATGCTCGTATGCCTCCAAAAATTCATCATCTAACAATATTTTACACTGTTCATGGAAGAACTCTCTGTGACAGTGTGTTGCGCACTTGCTATTGATTCCATTAGTGCCTGCAAAATTTTTGAATGAATCAGGAAGCTAGTAACATATTTAAGTATACCTTATATCAAACTCTGTATGAACACGTACCATTTCAAAGTAAGCAATGTGATTGCTCAAATTGCATGAGGGCTTGCAGTGGCGATACTTCGACTCATTACCAAAGTACATATAGGTAGGCCATAGTTTAGCATTGCCAAAGGAAGTGACTTGCATTGCGTCCGACCAAAACATAAGGCCAGCTATAACCCGGGGTAAGTCACATTCAGGTTCCCTGGGTGATTCTTGCAAGTCGCTGTGAGCTTCATGAAAGGCTACGGATGTGTACAGATCCCCATAGATGGAGACTTCGCCATCCAGATGGCGAGGAGCCCAGCGCAGTTGATATGGCTCATAATGAAATAGCATGTCATCTCTGGCCTTAGCAAGCTTTTCCCGCAAGACAGCGACAAGGGAGCGATGATATAAATGTGCAGCTTCATAAAGTCGTGGGCCTGGTATTTCGGCGGTACGTGAAAATGGCACCTGGATAGTGATGGCTGTCCTTTTCCATCCCACATCTTCGTCCTCCCATTCTTCTCCATCTTCCTCATCGTACTCATTGGTTCCCAGTTGAGAATTGATCTTTTTCCAACAAGTGGAACTTATGTCAGCAGCATTGAAAGTACTGCTGCCCAAGATCTGCAACAGTTTTTCATAGTCCCCTTGGGACTTTTGCAAACCATGATTCCAGTACCAATCACCAAGCTCGAAGGATGAGCGATTGGGATAGGGGTGATATTGAGAGTTGTTAGTGGAAGCGACAGGTGCATGTGGTCCTTCGATGGCTTCAGGGCTGCCTGGTATAAATGAGAGGTCTGTTATAGTGATGTACTCCTCTGGATCATGGGATGGTACCTTCGAGGAGAAGTATTGCCATACTAGCCCGAAAATATTGGGAGGGGTTCGAAATACAGCACTAACTAGTGAAGCAGGTTGTTCTGAAACAATGAGAGACCCCACAGATTCTGGCAGCCGTTTGCGAACTTCCAAAGGTACAGTTGGTGGAGGCTGAGGGAGCACGTCCCTGAACCGCATGGGCAACTGGTAATTCTTGTGCCTAGGACGGCACTGTGCCAAACTCATGTCATCTTCTTTATCTATCTGCTCTCCCTCACAGTCAGGGGTCACATCGCTTCCTGTGACGAGCGATGGGAGGGGTAGAGGAACAACTGGAACTTCAGGATGTTGTGATGCTGTAAAAGCCTCGACTTGACCAGAGGTAAAATGGCCAGTGAATGATGCTTCATTCAATTCAACGAGTCCCGCAGGCCTAATCTCATCTGGTGAGATGCACGGCTTTTTCCTATGGCTTAGAAGCTCCTTGACAGAGGACATCACTGATGAAAGACGCTTTCTCGCTTGAGAGCATGAGTGCTGATGTTGGCTAAAATAGTGTTGCTCTGTAAAAGTGCGCTTGCAAACGCAGATGTAACGAGAAACTGACATTAAGGACAGACTGCAGGATTTGTGATCAATAAATCCAATATGATGGCGTAATCGTAACCAAGTAGCTGGACAGACAGCGGTTGGGCTAGCCGAGCTGCTGAAACCGCTGACTGGGTAACTCAAAATAGTGATTGCGCAATAGCTGTCCATCGAAAGAACTGCAGGACTGTATAAAGACTCTGTAAGTTCAAGGCATCTACATCTGCAAGCCGTAAAATGACCGTACCTTCGTCTCCATCCTCTACATGCTCAGAGCTTGAACCAATGGAATCCACAGCTGACCACAAAGTAGTCAGACAGCTGGTCCAGATTTTGACTTGTCATCACGGTATATTGCATCATCATGGCCAAACTGAAGAACTGGCGACGTATCAGTGGTAAGTTGATTTTAGGGGAAGGTGCCATACACTGACGTACTCACTGAAAGGCCAACTGATCACCAGGGGCAAAAAATACACCCATCACAATTTGATGCTTATCGCCGGAAGTGTGCGTTCCGCTACCCTTGTTGCCTTTGTGCCAGGGGTGGTAGCTATGTTGAGACTGCAATACTTCTGCAAACTAGAGGACCAAATCTAGGGCAGTATGTTGCTGAATGTGCGACCAGTACTCGTGGCTACTTGTGCAAGTTGCTGATTTCAATATGCAGACTGGCGGATCTGATATTTAATACAGTGAATATAGAAAAATTCTTTGGGAGAGCCTGTGTACCAGCTATGTATTATCCTCGGAGAGGTGTAGGCCATCTACCAATAGACTGATTGACGTAGCTATAGCGCACATATCAATATCTAATCCTGATTTCGAAATTTAACTCACACCATCAACAATGGGTCATGACTTCCAACCACAAGATATGTCGAGTACAATTCGAAAAGATTTTGTCATGACATGCCAGCACTTCTAACACTCCAGTCTGTTACAGGGATCTGTAACACCTACTAGAGCCCCAGCTCTCCCTACGCCTGCCCCCGCTCTGCTAGACTCCCCGCGCGGCGGTGCGCCGCCTGCGCCTAGAAAGACAGCGGTCTGGACCGCGATGACCCCGCCCCCTGGCGCTATGACTCCGCCCCTGGCCTAGACGGCCTTGTACCTGATCCATGGAGGCTGTACGCCTCATGGTCACCCTAGATCAGCGCATGTATACAGCATGTCGCTTCATGAAGATCCGGAGCGCCCTTGGCGCCTCATGTAGGAAACCTGGAGCGCTTCCACGCGCCTCCTGTTGATTGCGCAGTCGCACTTGGCGCTGCATGTATGATCAGAGGCTAAGCCTCATGTACTTTATCTAACCTCATGTCTAGCTATCTTAGATTAGCGATATACTATAGATTATAGACTGAGCTTGAACGCCTACATACACTATGTATAAATAGACACATTGTTGTAGATTATACTTCACTTTAATCTACTAGGTTCATCCCAGAACTCGCTCATCTAAGCCTACCAGCTTCCTTGTGAGACCGCACTTCTAAGTCGCCCCCATACGACTTAGCACGTATCCGCTAGCCCTGCATCTCGACGAGCGCCATCTTACCGAGATCGCCGGAGGAATCCTTGACGTTCCGTCAAGGCTAGACCACGCTCAGCTTCAGTAGACTCACTTGAGTCGTCGCTGAGAAGACCTATCCTAGTTCGCACACGCCGACCTACAGTCGACGTAACACAGTCACTCCCTCCGGGACAACTTCTTGGACTCAAACTTCCTTCACGAGTCCAGGCGTCTCACATACCACCCTACGCCCTTGGCTTTTCCAATTCGAGGCACCAGATATCATGACACAGCCTGTCACTTCGCGTAACATGGGTTAGGGTATTGTGGCACAGGGTCCAGAAAATTTCTGCACTGCCCATCTTTCATCAGCCTGAATATTTTGTGAAGTTGTTGATCACTGGAATGAAGCACCTTACTATTGTTGTCATCATAGCTGGCATATCATAGTACTTGTTCATCATTTCAAGTTTGCAGAATCAAGTTTCGACTGTCCAACGTTACTGAGGCGCGTCCGCAGTAGACAATGCCTTCACTGGACTCGCAAGTCTATGAGGCGAACATTTATACACATGGTCAACTACATTACAGTTATTGCCTGCATACTCAGCTTGTTACGCTGACCGTCGGTCGGCGTGTGCGAACTAGGATAGGTCTTCTCAGCGACGACTCGAGTGAGTCTACTGAAGCTGAGCGTGGTCTGGCCTTGACGGAACGTCAAGGATTCCTCCGGCGATCTCGGTAAGACGGCGCTCGTCGAGATGCAGGGCTAGCGGATACGTGCTAAGTCATATGGGGGCGACTTAGAAGTGCGGTCTCACACAAGGAAGCTGGTAAGCTTAGATGAGCAAGTTCTGGGGATGAACCTAGTAGATTAAAGTAAAGTCTAAGTACAATAATCTGTGTCTACTTATAGGGAAGTACTACAAGTATTCTAGCTCAGTCTGTAATCAATAGTATATCGTAAATCTATGATAGCCAGACATGAGGTTCAGATAAGATACATGAGGCTTACCCTCTGATCAAGCATGCTGCGCCAAGGGCAGCTGCGCATAGGTACAGGAAGCGCCAAGCACGCTCCAGATCTTCATGAAGCGACATGCGGTATGCATGCGCTGATCTAGGGTGACCATGAGGCGTACAGCCTCCATGGTTCAGGTACAAGGCTATCTAGGCCAGGGGCGGGGTCATAGCGCCAGGGGCGGGGTCACAGCGGTCCAGACCACTGTCTTTCTAGGCGCGGGCGGCGCACCGCCGCGCGGGGAGTCTAGCAGAGCGGGGGCAGGCATAGGGAGAGCTGGGGCTCTAGTAGGTGTTACAGATCCCTGTAACACAGCTGGGAAGTTGTTAGGTCGGAAAACTTCACAAGTTTGAGGAGGAGTGGTTTATATATTGACTGACTATATAAATCAAACTTTGCTGGCAGCAGCCGAATGAATACCTGGCCATCTATATCTAGTGCCTACATGGCAAGCCCAACAATTTGTAAATCTGATGTCTAAATTCAGAAATATTAGCGTAATGTATATATGACATAAAATGTATGGTTTTCGTGCTGTGTATGGATTACATATAAAGCATTATATCGTACGGACATAATGGGCCCCAGTGATGGGAATGCCTCGGATAGAAAAAAGGGAACCAATAAAATATACTGCGTAACAGAATCGAACTCACACACTACGCAACTTTGCCAACTGAAGCAAGCGATACTACCGCAACACCACAAGGCCTTGCTTTGGTAGATGCCCACCAAATACATAGCATGCTTTGCAAATCACTTGTGCAAGGCTCTGCTGTCTGAATTTCTTGAAGCACTGAGGAACACTCATATGATACATCAAGACACTCATTTAAACTATTTTCACAAGAGCTGAGTGTTGTGGTGGTTGTGTGTGCTGAGGACATCAGACTACCAATGACTTAGCAGAATTTGTGCAAAGGACGTAGAAGCACGATATGTATTATGTAGGCTGTTGTCACCCAACAGCCTAGTAGTGTTGTGGTATTGTTGGAATATTAGTATTGTCAGATGTTGTGGACGTTGTGGGTTTGATTCTGTCAGCACATATTTTTTCTTTTATTGTTCAATTTGTGTTTTTCTTTTCTGCAACACAGCCACATGTCCATTATGTCTGTACGATATCATGACATCCATGATATAATCCTTATGTATTGGCTGGGATGTCACATGGATGGTTTTCGTGTTACATAAAATTTACAAAAAGTTGGGTTTGCCGTGTAGACAATCGTCAACAAAATGTCACACCCTGTCACAGTTAGTACATTTGAGCCTGACTTGGACTCGGACTCCGAGGAGTCAGACTCAGCCACTGTCTACTACTAGTAGTACTAGTATGAGGGTCTTTAGTTCAAATCCGTGTTATTTTTTTTTTGGGGGGAGGGTTCTTGTGCACATTGGCACTTGATTGCATGGGCCCGCCGGCCTGGGTGAGCCTGAGAGTCAGACTCGGATGCACTTGAATTGCATCCACAGGATCACTGGCAAATCATGTTCCGTTCTTTTGCCAGTGGGTGTTAGATATTTGAAGCACAAATATGTATACAAATACATTGTAGTCAAATGATCCTGATGGCCACTTTGAATGACTTCAAAAGGGCTAGATTAATGAACTGCCACACAGATGAGAATCGCAGTGTTCAAATATTGAATTGATGTATAGTACTATGGGTACTAGTACTATATGGTCCATTACTACATAGTGTTTTGTGCATGTTGCACAAGACATATCTGATCAAAATGTAAGGTAATAGTATTGGAACCATTAAATGTAAACTGAGCAGTTTTTTTACCAATGCTACACTGTGAAATAGTCAGAATCTGACCGTAATAATCGCCGTCTAGAATGAGACATTATTGTTTTCTTTTTCGTGGAGGAGCTGGGCTCAGATCCTTGGCGGGGATATGGTAATGTTCAAGTGCAGCACCTGCACGACTGGATGTACAAGATACTGCAATGCAACCTTTGGGTGCGGGTCCATTCGCACCGCAGAATGGATCAGGACAGGCTGATGATACGAATCGTTTGTAAAACTTGGCATGATCAAAGCTCAGTGAAACTGTAAACATCGCGTGATATGTAAGGAATAGCGAAGAAAACTCCTTGCTCATAAACCAAGGTAGAGGGCCTATAATAAAATGAGCAAAAGTTGTTGTGATACCTCTGGGACGGACTCACCACTGTCTTTGAGCTGCTCCACTCTAGCATCTATGCCATCCTGAATGTCCTGTGCATCAACAGTCCATGGGTTGGTTGTCAATGAGCTGAGATTGACGCCCGATGACGGATCATTCAAGTTCGCACCATCGATATCCTGTGTGAGATTCCAGGCAGTCCAATTAGATGATGATGGGTTGTGAGCTGCACTAATAGAATTAGACGAATCAGAGGGAACTGCCAGCGGGACAGGAGGGGGCGTGATGCATCTTCATGGTTGTAATGCCAAGTAAGATCTCTTTCGCATGGCGCAGAATGCTATTAAGTCCGATTCTCCTAGCATGGGACCATTTAATCTCATTCCATACCTGAACAGCAATGAAAAATTAATAAATGACGACAACAGTACTATGTGCGCTGCTCACCTGGTTACAACGTCTTGGCATTTGAATGTGGTGCGTGCCTGCCCATTGATAGCAACAGTGCAATTCTCACCGCCAATGCCATACAACGTGGCTCAGAAACCCTTTCGGTCACCTCTAACCACAAACACTTCTTGGCTGATGACATTGTTGAAAGAATCCAAGGACACGTTAAGTATTTTCATCACAAATCCAATTGGGACGTCGATCTGTTTCAAGTCAGATATGCCTGTGTCAAGTTGAATTTCACTCACAAGCGAGTGATCACTCTCAGAAAGTAGTGTTAGGCGAGCCTTTGGGAAGTCAACACTCTGCACAATCCCTTTCGTCTGGTACTCCGGCCCACGCGCGACCCTTACAACATCTCCAGGCTTGAGGTCATAACCTTTTTCCTTGGTAAATTTAATTGTCTGGGGTAGGCGTGTCCGCTGGACAAATGCCACAGGAATTTGAATACTTGGAGGTCCTGAATAGTACTCTGTATAATGCAAAGTCGACGTCTGAGGAGACTCGTCCTGGAACCACAGCTGGGTTCCTCCAATAGCCTGAGGCCCAGGAGACCAGGTCACGATGCCCTGCTTCCCCATGTGTTCTCCCACAAGAACTTCTATATAATCTCCAATTTCTATGGATTGAGACTCAGGGGGAGGTTCAAAATGTTGATACAATGGCAGATGTGACTGCATCGTGCAAGTCTGGTAATGATGATCCAAATAATATCTTGAAACTTGCACCTATGCACCGAGCGTTAGTTGTAGATTTTCTATTCGCACAAAAAATTACCTTCTCCATGGAGACCCCTTGGCAAAGACGAAACAAATCCTTGTCCATTTGAATGACATGGCCTTCTAAACCCAGGTATGAACCTGCTACGACCCGAACCGCGTCCCTGACCCAAAAAACACGCTCCACATCCTCAAGTCGAGCTTCCAGCTCTTCCCGATGTCCGTCGAGGGTTGATTTGATGCATGCGGAGCCACCAAACCCATGGTTTATTGACACGACTGTGCCAATCTCTGATGGAACTGCTCCTGTGATGATCCTAACCGCATCTCCCACATGCAGAAACTGCTTGGAGAATGCCACAATGGATTTCTTGATGAAGGGTGTGTCAAACCCTGACTGCAGATGTAGTCTAATGTCATCAGCGTGGGGACAAGCAACAACTTCTAGTTGATAGCGGTGGAATTTCCTAAGGAGCAGTCCCCTGTAGTATCGCTGTCCTTTGTATGAGCATCCTATAATTTCACCATTGCGAATGATATCTGTAACTTCATTGTCCACCAGAAGGTGAGAACGGTCAAGCAGAGCTTCACATCCTGAAAGCATTGGATAGGGAAACTCTCGAGTGACGACTAAGACATCGACAAAAAGGTCTGACTGGTCTGGGTCGAAGACATAGCCTGTGACTCCCTTGTACATGCCAGATTTGACTCTTACCCACAAGGGGTTGGGAAATTTGATGGTCGAGCGTTCCACCGCAACACATTCTTTATCTGAGATGCGATAGTAGTCTTTTACTGAGAACTTATGTGAAGCTGGAAGGGAGGATGCAATCGTTCTAGGACTATCTGAGACCACATAGAGCTGCCCCAGCAACCAAAGCGACATGGTCACAGGGAATCCTTTACTATGAAGATGTTCAGCAATATAAACCGTAGCAGTTCCTAGGAAGTGATGAGGAACATAGTACATGATGAACCAATAGACATACTATGGACATGCAGGAGATACATTCAACTCTCGAGTGTGGCAGGGGACCAGGCTGCTCTGTGAGAGATGCGGCTTCTTGAGGAGCTGGAGACCTTTGTCGTGTTGTTGTAGATCTCATCAATCCTTTTGGATAACGTATCCTTGGCTGACGGTCCTGGAATGGATGTAACCTTTGGCAATCAAGCAGAAGAGCCAACCTGATCCTGTGTGTCGTAGTCACCATCTTCCTCTTCCTCCTCTTCGCTGTCTCCCTCGTTTGCCTCAATGTCGAGATACATATTCTTCCGCTACAATTTTTTGGTATGCATTCAGTAGATGTGAAAAAAAAATCACTTACAGGGCGGGGTCGACGGGGTATGTACTTCTTCCTTAAGAGCTCAAGATTTCTCAAACATGCTCCAACATTGTGTTCACCAGAGAAAAGCATGGTTTTGGCATCCTTCCAATCGTCCGCAGAGTATTGATCGCCGAGGTAAGATGAAAGTTTCTCTTCCATCTCACTGTAACTCATTTCGGTTTCGAGGAATTGAGCTAGAATGTGCCATGTGCCTCGATCCGCCAGCGGTGATGGCGCTGCATTAGAAGTGCCTGTACAATGATGTTCACACTTAGCTATGACAAGAACAACTTGGATGGCCCGGGTTATATGACGAGTCTTGGCTTACCTTCATGAGTTCTGCTTCACATGCGCTTCGAAGGGGGTTCAAGTGCAGTATCACTTGGTGTGGCACATTTAGTACTACTACTAGCAGTAGTAGACATCCAAGTCATGACTCGGATTGTTCAAGTTATGATCCTGCCTGTACTCTAAATCATTAATGCCCTACTAGTATAAGGAAGCCAAAACATAACATACTGACGATAACTTGAACTTAGTCTATTCAAAGGTCTATCCTATGTTGTATACTAGGTCATGGTATGATTGATGTAGATAGAGAGAGCAGAAAGAAGACCTACGAATGTGCATAATCAGAATTTATAGTGAATGACTAATTGCGGACATACTACTTTCTGATGGTGTGAAGTGTTGTCACGGACTGTGGACCATGCACTACCACTAGCACGGCACACACAATAAACTTTTGTGGGCATTGTGGACCAATGGCATGGGTAAATAAATTGTTACGTCCACCACGATTTTGGACAATGAGTACATTAAATTTTGCCAAGTCCTGCAGCCTCACACTGCCCACATAGTACTACTAGTAGGTATAGATGCAGCTGCGACAGCTGCCAGAGTCTCAAATTGAACTAATACTAGTACTAGTATGTACTACTACTACTCTACATAGTCACATGAAACCATACAATTTAATAATAATAACAGAATGTGTATGATCGAAGTCGAAGAGAGACTTCCACGGCAAGCACCGCACAGTTGATATACTGAATGACTACATATTCAGACCCAGGCTGGAAATGCCCGATTACTAAGTGAGCTGAGTTTCGGCTGACTTTGAATTGTCATTCACTATATCATCTGCGTCATTTCCTTCAGAGGATTTCTTTCCAAACCTCCATCTCACATTGCCGATATGTTACCTCTTATTTTCTGTGTTCTATTATCGCATATATATTATTGAAATACCGATTCTTGAGTCTCAAGCATAGAGAGAAGCTTTCTCATCTGAAGCGTTGGACGTATAGTTAGTTATCATTAGTTGAAGTTAGCACAGCTACATCGAAATAACTGTTCTTTAATGACTGGTTATGAGTCTAAAAACTTTGTAAGTCTAATAAAGCGGAGGACTTGAGAACATAATAATGATTTTCCCCAACTCAGGAGTCGTTCCTTATATGGGAGCGTCGGAGCGGTCGCATTCCTTAAACTTGGTCATGTAAAGTCTGACGCCAATGAAGCCTCACAGACTGATCTGGCAGAGGGATGCATAATCTTACGATGGCCTCAAAGTGGCTCGCAACGATGAACTCACGAACTTCCTGCACCTCTGGAATTCAGTTCATCTAGGTCGTAACATTCTCCCATAACCTCGCGGCGTAGCATAGCAGACACTACATTCAAGTATCATAGCAGCTTTGCATGTGATAGGTTGCGGCCTCCAAATCAGTAAGTAGCCCTCATGTTTAGTACGCCCATTAGATTGAATTGAGCTCAATTGTGATGTAAAGACAACAAATACTCCCAGGAACCAGCCACGCAAGCGTAATACTTTCACAAGCTGAACTCCAGTATTGTTGTCGCTTGAATGCTAATGACCCGGGAGAAGAACAGGCATGAATCAATGGTAAGTCGAATAATTATGGATGGCCATTATATTGAATTCTATGATGTGTAGTAGGGTGCCACGAATATCCATGGGCAAGTCCATTCATGAGACACTTGGTCTCTTGTCAGTGACACAATTATTGTCCTCAAGTATAGGTTCCTATATCCACAAGGGTTTGACTGTTCCAACCCAGATGTCTGGAGCCCTGGTCATCATGAACCATTATAGCGATCATGGGTGTATGTGATTTATATTGGTAGCTCTTACTTCTGACACCAAGTGCGAGTCAGCATTCAACTGTTGACCTGGACAACCTTGGTATTTTACAGAGTTCCAGGACGGTTCTTTCGATGCTTGGGGCCCAATGGTGACCAGGTAAATCATTGGTATACGCCTTTGTTGAGCCTTCACCTGACCTTCCTATCAGCTTATGATCAATGCCACATACTACTCACGGGATTCAATTTCTAGAATGTCTTCAAGCTTAATGTTTTGACGTCTAACTTGAAACCAATCAACTACATGATATACGGACAAGCCTTACATTCTCGTTTGTTAAAAAACAGGTATGTTCCCTTATCCTAAATTCTTACTTAATGATTCACACTCGGACATGATGTCTGCTCAACTCAAAGCCTTCTCTTCCAGTTCTAATACTTGTTATCACTGTCTACACAGCTGGAAAAGAAGGTAGGAGAGGGAGCACCGTATGGAATTTGAGGGGGGTGAGTCATGTGGATGTTAGAGGGCATGTGGTATTCGAGGTTGTTGGTGTGGTAGTATTCTTCCAGCCATCTATCTCTGTACATTGGCACCTTTTCTGAAAGGTAAGCAGCATTGTTTTCCGCGTTCCTTAAGTGTTCCTTGACGAGTCGTAGCTCAGATTCTTCGCTTATGCATTGTTCGTTGGAGACTAGGTCCCTTTCAGTACAAATTTCCCGCATCAGAATATTAAATCTCACCCGTAGTCTGTGTCCCCATATCAATCAGATTTCTGTTTTGATGGATTTGCCTGTATGCTAAGTCTTTTTGAGTTGATCTGTATCAACTCACTCACTTGCAATCGATGCCGACTTGTATGTCTTTTGCGTCATTGATGCCTCTCAGCTCACCTGATGATGACAGTTGAATCCTGTAAGGTTCATCTGTTCAAAAATTTTGTAGCACATGTCGCATTAAAGAAGTCACCTGAACGTGACATTTTTTTCGACGTGGAAGCATTGTTGGAAACTTTTTCGCGAGGGTGAGTCCGGCATTGGTGGGCTGCTATGCATGATGCTCATAATTGTGGCAACAGTGCCAACTTGACTTATGTATAAATGTACGATGCTGTCATCTGAGGCAATGCACCGCTGTCGGTGCCAGGATAGCGGTTTTTTTTTAGTTCCGAAATGAATAACGATCGAACCATGCTATCAATGCTGTTATGATATCTGCAGCGGACGAAAAGTAAATTTTCCGCTACTTCCTATCCGATGGTATATAAACCGTCTCATGTAGCCACTGATACTTCAGCCTCCCAATTCCTAAACTTGAGTATGAGTGATGATGAAAATCGTCCGTCTGTTGAACCTTTGCGCAAGCGTAGTGGTTCAGCACTCCGTTCGGGCCCGCGTAAAAAGGCGTAGGTGTTTGACATATTATAATCCTACCATTCTGACTCTCCTTCAACAAGGACTTCATCGAACCCCCTTGTTCTGCATGGTCGACATTTTGGCTGTACTGTGTTTGCAATGTGCAACTATCCTGCCCTTCTGACCGCAGGTATACTCCGACTCGAAGAACTACGAGACTCTTCGATCAAGGATTATCCTGCGGAGTGAGTGTAATTTTGACATTTCAATGCCAGCACCCCCTTACATCCCTTTCAATTTTAGTGTTCGCCGGGAACACAGGGTATTTGTGGAATTAATAGATTCCTACCCTGGTCTTTTAGATCGTCTGACGAATGACGAAGAAGAGGACATCATTCATGTGGGAGAACTGGTAAGTTTTTGATACTGTAATGTCATCATCACAATCACCTTCTGGCAGATGGGTAAAGGAGCATCTGGTGCGCGAGGCAATGACACCAAGACTCTTAAATCTGCCATCCTCAAATGGCTTGTTCCTAGAGGACAGCCACTTATTCCACCTCTTGCCCGAAATATCAAATCTGACCATGGCTTCAATCATGAAGTGACTGGCGTGTTGCTCTGCCCAGCAGGCCTTGACTGGTCAAATGCAGAGTAAGTGTTTTTACCATTCAATCACCTACTCATCAAATCACTTGCCAGAACCAAGCAGAGCCTCAAAAGTGGTGAAACTGCAGTTCGTGGTGATCAGTGGCCAATTTTTCTTTATGCTGGGTATGTCTATGATCCTGAAGATCCTTGGACTGGTTTACTTAGGAGCAAGATACTCATCTTCGTAAGTTTTTTTCGGCCATAAATTTACCACTCATTACAAGGTTTTTTTTTGGCAGGGTTTCAAGCATGTCTTTACGTCTCCGAGCTCCGTGGATAAGGAGCCAAAAGCTACATGCTCCAGAAATGCATATCTCCACAGCATGAAGTCTGTAACTAAAGGGTCCTTGGCTTATATTGCCATGCAGGCATGTCAAAAACTTGACAATTTATGCCTGCCTGCTGATTAATCTTTAGATTCGGTTTTCATTAAGCTCGTCGTCTGTATTTTCGCATACCGACACAGTTACAGACTCTGAGAATTTTTATCACAGCATTCTTGATCTGTTGGAAGATCCTGATGAAAGTCAGGAAGTAGTTGACTTGATGACATGGTGGACTCAGTTCGTGATCAACTTCATTCTCTAACTCTCAAGTCAATGTCTTTTACAGTCGTATCTTCCCCAATTCCACCTCTTCACAGCGATGTATAAGCAAAAACAGTGCACTATCTAAAATTCGGGAGAAACATGTGGTACTTCGAGAACAAGCTGCTATGGGTAGTACTTAATTCATTATTGTTGTTACCGCAGTGTCTGTACTAACACCTGATATCCTAATGCCACTTATGAATGAACAAGATGTTAAATTATCTACTCCTTCTGTCGTTATATCACATAAGAATCCCAATGTAAATATATACTATGCTTGACCAAAATATCACCAACCTGCTGCAGCGAGATAACTTGATGTCAGAGCTTAACTTATTGTTCATAATGATGGATTTTGTTGTTAGAAGCTACCCATGTAACATAAGGTGTGTTTGGTGGAAGGTCTACAGCTTGCTATGGTGTGGTAATCGAATATCATATCCCAGCACATTTTGAGCTATTAAAGATCCTGCCACCAGAAGCTATCCATGTAACAGTAGCTGTCTCTGATAGATGATTAACAATTTGCTGTGGCATGGCAACTGGATGTCATACCCTGGTACACTATCAGCAATTTTAGAGCTTGCCATGAGAAGCTGCCCATATAAAGGTAGACATATGGGGGGAATAATCAGCACCTTGCTACAGCTTGATAATCTAGTGTCATGCTTAAGCACACAGTCAGCAATTGTAAATCCTATTATCAGAGGCTGCTTATATAACAGTAGCCATATTTGATAGAAGATCAGCAATTTGCTGTGGCATGACAACTAAATGTTATACCTTGACATACTATCAGTAATTATAGGTCTTGCCATGGGAATCTGCCTATGTAAATTCAGATACATTGGGGTGATAGTCAGCACCTTGCCACAGTATGATAATCTAGTGTCATGCCCAAGCATACAGTCAGCAATTGTGGATCCTGCCACCAAAGGCTGCCTATATAACAGTAGCTGTCTTTGGTGGAATATCAACAACTTGCTGTGGCATGACAACTAAATATCATACCTTGATATACTGTCAGTAATTATAGATCTTGCCATCGGAACCTGCCTATGTAAATCCAGACACATTGGGGTGATAGTCAGCATCTTGCCATAGCATGATAATCTAGTGTCATGTCCAAGCATACAGTCAGCAATTGTGGATCCTGTCACCAAAGGCTACCTATATAACAGTAGCTGTCTTTGGTGGAATATCAACAACTTGCTGTGGCATGACAACTAAATGTCATACCTTGACACACTATCAGTAATTACAGATTTTGCCACTGGAATCTGCCTATATAAAGCCAGACATATTGGAGTGATAATCAGCATCTTGCTATAGCATGATAATCTAGCATAATGTGCCAGCACACTGTCAGTGATTATATATTCTGCAGTTGGAAGCTGCCTATGTAAAAGTAGATTAATTTAACAATAACACAACAATATGCTAGTAGATCATAACTTGGTACTATAGGTCAGTCAATATTATATTCTACGTAAGTTCGAGGCATGAGAACGCGTGTAGAATTGAGTCTATGCGGCAACACAGCTGTTTTGGACTTTCATCTTTCTTGCTTCGTACCACTACGTACTACTCACAAGTGCTCTACTGCTCGACTACACTCTCATTTTGTCGCTCCCACCCACCACTCCCTTTAGCAGCAACATGCGTCTCGTCGCAGAGTGACCATGAATGACATTTTAATGATTAGATCAATACATACTCGACACATCTTTTCGACTAATGAATTTTCTGCATGAAAACTTCCGTTCTGTGAGCTGCTATGGCCTGCCTGCCCTCACGGCTCACCCTGGACTCTTTTATGCAGGGTCGAAACAATGTTTCGGGTCGAAAAACCCTTCGGGTTTTCAGCCCAAATAGCGTCAATACGTACCAGTCTTTACGATTTGTAAATCAGATTCTTTCGTCGAATTATTCATCTGATTTCTTTCCATGCAACGAAAAAACTAACAGCAATGCATAGATTATAGCAGTGGGAGATCCCACCAGTGTAGTCTGCCTATTCATTTCTTTATCATGTGGTTTACAATTGTGATAAATATTGTTGATATTATACATTAAATAAAGCTAGCTAAATTCTTGTCATACTCTGGTCAAATGCCTGATGTCTTCGCCCCAATAACGGTTAATATGAGCTGCTTTTTGTGTGGGGTCAAGAACTAGCGTAGTAACATAAGACTCAATCATTAGTATGCGGGCAAACAACACAAATGATGACAGACATACACATTGACATTATGTGAGCATCTGAGTGAGCTGATTTCGTGTAATATTCCGAAATCTTGGCGATGCCAGCATCCAATGCATCATGAAAATCGATGTACTTGAGTCGTCCAGAACAGGAGGACCATGCATTATGCAGTCCTTCGACTGCAGGCAATGCTAAGTGCAGTGTTGGTCCCTGGTCTGTCGAAAATGAGTGCTGCGCCAATTCTGCAAACTGATTCACATGAGCAGGAGTAGTCAAAATAATACAAAAACTTACACCAAGGAGGAAGAGAGGTTCCTGGACATGAGTCCATTCCTTGTCAGACAGCTCCAAGTGAGCAAGTTTTTTGTGCCGGCAGACATCCTTTTCTTGTAATGCAAGTTGACCAACAAAATAATTTATGTCCTAATGGAAGGGTGAGGACAAGGGGACAATGCAAGTGGTAAGACACACATCTTGAAGTTCATATGCTCGACGCAGCATCACAAAGGTAGATGACCATCGAACCTTCATATCAAGGAGGAGTTGCCGAGGATTGATGACAGGAATATGGCCATCCTCCTCATGCAGTTGAATCTTGCGGAAAATTTCCTTGCGGGAGGCTGAAGAACGTTCCTAGTTCACAAAATGATCAGCTGTGTCAACAGATAGTTAAAATCAACACAAACCTTGACTGAAATTGGCCGGATAAGGCCAACTTCATCTCGTTGCCCATCACACAATGCAACAAGGTCATCATCTGGCTTGGTAGCATCAACATGCTTCGATTGGCTGTGGGTTGTGAGGAGAGCTTGTGTGGCGAGATTGATTATATGTGCAAGGCACCTGATTGAGTATGAATTAATAGAATCAATATCACGATTCATGAAATAACAAACTTACCTGAGCTGCCGTTTCTTGTGATCATATTTCTTTTTGGTGTGATCTTCAATATGCTTACCGAAGTATTCCATCATGGTGTCATTATTCATCGCATTGTCGCATGTAACATACCCAACCTACCAGCACACTGTTGAGAGCCTCGTAGTTAACATGAAAATATACTACATACCTTGTGAGCCACACCAACTTGCTTGACAACTTTGAACAGTGCTTGACCAAGGCGCTTGCCATTGTGGGCATTGTTCAAGCAGGTGAAACCGAGAAGTGCACTCTCTACCTTCCAGACACCAAGACTGAGTTCTTCAACCCAGTGGCCAGTCACTGCGAAGTATCCTTCTGTGTTCTCCGCCTGCCAGGCATCGCAGGTCATATTGACACAGCCCTTCACAGCTTCACTCTATGCATGGGAAGGTAAGTTCAATAATTTGAATCACAGAATGCTAGTATACACGCACCAATAACCTCTTGCAAAGGTTTGTGAGGTTCTGCTTGAATAAGTCGATGATAGCGCGTCATGTCTGTCTGCGATCAGATAATTTGACACCATTTGTTGTACGCACAGCAATGTCAATCATATTCTTGAATGCTGGGTGTTCGAGTGCATCAATGGGCTTGAGATGATACAAAAGTGAGTAAATCATGTGAAAAATGATGCAGAAATCAAACTACCTGATCAGTTGCTGTCAACCATTCAACTGCAGCATCTCAAAACAGGGCATCAGAATATGGAACAATATGGGCCTTTGGCTCATGCTCCTCTAAGTGACCGTCTATGTTTATCTGCTTGTCAGCTGCAGCTTCCTCTCACTGGCGCTTGGCATCCTTGGGAAGCATGGAGGGAAAGTCATTTTGCTTGGCCCATTTGAGATATGATGCCTGCATGTTTCAATCTGATTTTAGGCATGAAACGGAGGGTAGCAAGTAGATTACTCACCCGATGTGCAGCTTCTTGATGGCGGCACAAGGTTGTGACCTTATTGACAAATGGCACTGCCTGTCTATGTGATTTTCTGACATAAAATGAATTAACATTAAGGTTGAGTCTCAATGGGGCCACTTATGTGCATGCATTGCAGTCACAGTATCGCTTGCCATCCTTGAGGTATGAAGGTGAGAACAATGCATCAATATCACGACTGCGTTGTTCACGTTGGGGCTTCACCGGTTTGTCAATGTCCAGTACCTCAATGTCTTCAAGGAAGCCTTCAGCATCAATAACATCCGCACTGGCCAGTGCATCTGTCGTGCATTTTTGGATGCATTGTTTTGCATGTTTGATGGGGGAAGCTGCCGCAGAAGTGTCATCATCATCAGGCACAAACTCATCCGGCATGTGTTTGTGCACGTGTTTGGCTGCTGCTGCTTCGTGAGCCTTCCTGTGTGAGGAAAGTTCTAAATCAGCAGCATTATCGGCACTGAGTACCTTGGCAGTCGGAGCGCTGGCCCGTTTGGGACATGTGGGAGCTGGCGCTTGTTCAATTTCCATGTTGCTAGTGGGAGAGTTGATGCGTGGGGCCATTTAATGGCCTAGTGTGGGGTTTGGGTACCCTTCCTACATACATAGAGGTAGATTAGCATATATCTGGTACTGTACAGAATAACAGATAATGCCGTAATATGACAGGCATAAACAGGCATTTGTGAGTACTGAAAGCCAGGGCTCAAGCCTGCGGCTCAAAGCTCGAGGAAATGCAAGCCAGGCCTTGAGCCCTCTGGAGCCCTAACCTAAGGCCAGGCTCAGCTCAGCCTAAGTAGGCCCAGCTTGGTTCGGCTCAAGGCTTTGGGCTGGGTAAATTTTGGGCCGGGCCTTGCACAACACTAGCGGTGTCCCTGTGCCGACGGGTTAATTGGAGGCTATGCAGCTTACTGAACTTGAGCAGGCCAGCACAAACATACTGAAAGAGAAGTGGCAACCATTCAGCATACCCAGGGATGGGTACGACAACTTGAAGGAGAATGTAGTCCCATACACTTCTTGCACATCCAAATGGTCTGCCTCATCTACCATGGCACCCTGGTGTAGGACTTGTAGTCCTTGTAGCCTTGTAGAGGCTATTTTTGCAGTGTCTCTCAGGTCCTAGCGCAGCATGCGCTATCACTACCACAGCGCGCATCCTTCCTATTGTCGGCCGACGGCTGCGTCTCACGGCACGTGCTTCAGTTCACATCCACTTTTCGTCGGTTCCGTCGCACATCCTTCCTCTGTCCTACCCATGTCCTCCGCTTGTCCATTGGTGTGTATTTTATCTCATTCGCGTTAAACTGATTATATTTCGGAAGGTGATATCGTGTATGTTTCGTTACTTGCGTTATGGACCCTTAATACATATTACCGCCATCTTCTCGGTTCCGAACAGTGCTATGCGCACTATCATATATACCTTAGACTTATGATTTTTCATGTATCTTCTTTTTCCCGCTATCGAAATTATCATCTGTTTGCACGCATCACTCAGACTCAAAGTCTAAAACCTTCGGCCGACTACATCGCACGCTGTATTAACAGTTGCACTATAATGTTCGAACTTCACTCATCGCACGCATCGTCAGACTCTTCTCCTGCTCTATAGTTGTGTCGCATCTCCTTCGCATATCAGCTAAAAGTGCGCTTATAAATCCTTCAGCTTTTCTCCACATCTTCGCGTGCAGTCAAACTTTCGGCCACTTGGTCGCATATCATATCGCACCTTCGGCGGTTCGCTCATGCTCGCATCGCATCAGCACAACATCGTGCGCTCCTTCATTCTTAGTTACTCTTACTAGTTTCCAAGTTTCCCCTCCATATTTTACTTAGAGGAATCGTTCTCAGTAGCAATCCCCTTGAGCCAAATCTATACTCGCGTCCAGAGGTCTATTTGAGTTTTACCCCACTTCACCCTTTCTCCCCCTTTCACCCCTTCTCATCTAGCTATCATTCCTCACACACGCCGGGCTTCCAAAAAGGCTCGAACCAATCTCACAAATGCTCATTCTGCTGTTTCATTGTGCACTTGACCTTAGGATGTCGATTTTGCTTGTCGTTGCCTGTCTTTATGCTTGCTACTTGTATTGTATTCTATGTGAGTCCAAGGAACAAGGACAAACATAGAATGATGTCTATGTGGCGGATCAGCTTTTCCCACCCTCCTTGTCTCGTACTTCCACTTAGCACTTGCAAGTACTCGACTACGCAAATACACGCTCATTTCGTTGCATTTTCTATCTGAAGCTTTATCATATATCTTAAATGCCTCGCATTCAGAATGACCCGAATTTACAAGTCTGCCCTGACTATGCTTCGGAAGACTTTGTCGATACCCGAGCGCAACTCATCAATGAGAATACCACGGACGTTTGAGCTATTCAAATACTTAGGAATATTTGGGAAGCCAGCAACAACTTGGACAAGCGTCGATGGCAACAGCAGAGGAACGATGACAGAGAGGAACAGGCTCATCGTCAGCGTCTCGAAGACGAAGAGCAAGAACGGACAAACCAAGAACGTGCTAACGAGGAAGAAGATGCGCGCAAGGAAGAACGGAAGAAAAATAAGTACAAGTACATCCCAATTCAGAACAGCGGAATTCCTAATGAACCTGCTATCACTCTGTCCTCATACGCTCTTCGCAAGCTGGACAAGGGAGAATACGTCGAGCTTTGGTACTTTACCAATGACGGGTTGGATGAAGCGTCAGTTAAAAAGACAATAGATGATGACGCGATGGTATTGTCAACTCTAGCTGACGGTTCCACAGCATGGATAGCGTCAGCCACAACACGGAGTGCGCGCTCCATAATCAATGATGAGAACCTACCATTTGAAGAATTCTGTCAAGCGTGTCCCCGTTTTCTAATGGCAATAGAAGAAGCGGGTTGGCCTCAGGACAGAATCAGAATGACCGCACTATTCTGGAGGAATTTGCAAGTTCACAGCTATCGCTCTCTCCAAGATCCGTTAGCTCAGAAGACGCTCTTGGTATACCAAGCCAAGCAGCGTAAACGCTGGCACATAGCAGCTAAATCTTCGATTGGCCCATACAATATATCGGTTGTCAACGAGAAAGTATTAGAGGACACGAGAAGCAGAGTATATTGGGAGGATCGGCTCAAGAAAGATAACGCGAGAGACTACAAGGTCAGCCTTCGTTATCGTTAATGTTTCGAATGTTGCTCATCAAAGATCGTTATATTTTGTCTGTTGCATTTAATTATGCCTCAAAACATATGCTTCATGCTTCATCATACTGGCTCTATGCCATGTGCCTCACGCTACAACCTCTACGCTACATGCTTCACAACAAATGCTGCATGCCACATGCATCTTTGTTCCCTAACAGTCGGATCAACGAGTCTTCTTGTCGTCGAGACCACGTGACTACAAAGAGTCACGCAAATGTTCGCCCTCACCTGAGCAAGGCAACAAGCATAAGAAACCTCGCCAGGATTTTTGGGCAGGCACAAGCGGAGGTGTCCTCTCCGCTTGTGCCGTATGTTTGGGACAGAATCCTCACAAAATCATCGAATGCAAAGCAGTCAAGCTTTGGGACGAATCCTTCGACACTCTGTGCTCACGAGTCAGCAGAATTCTCACAATGCGAGACGGAAGAGCTATTTGCAGCGACTGGCAGAGAGTCAGCGGTTGTGCCGAAGTCACGCACGACCGAAGACATTTTTGTTCAGGATGCGGAATCGCGTCTCACAGCGCTCAAACGTGTCCTCAAGCTCAGAAAGCTTAAAGCGCACACCCCGTACGACCCGGATGCCTGGGAAGCACAATTGGTCGCAACTGGTCTTATTGATAGATATCCGCATATTCCTGATGGTCTTCGCCACAGTTTTTCTTTGGACATTCCTAATATTAAAGTCACTCAGGCACCTCCTAACAAAGAATCCATTTCTGTATATCGACAAGAGTTTCTTTCTATTGTGCAAACCGAACTTAAGAAAGGACGATACATTGGTCCGCTTAAATTTAATGAAGTCGAAAGTCTTGTTGGACCTTTTCAAACCTCTCCCTTCTCTATTATACCCAAACCAGGGCGACCTGGTCATTATCGCGTCATACAAAACTATTCCTTTCCTCACACTCTCTCAGCAAGATTTCCAAACACTTCAATCAACTCTTATATTAATCCAGATAATTTTCCAAGTACTTGGGGCACGTTTCATGTGCTCACACTCACCATCAGTCGGCTACCGCCGGGTTCGCAAATGGCAATTCGGGATGTTTCCGAAGCCTATCGCACAGTTCCGATTCACGCGTCACAATGGCCGGGTTCGGTGGTGCGAGTTTCTGATGATCTTTTTTGCATCGACACTTGTATGTGTTTTGGACTGCATCCGTCAGCTGGAGCATATGGTACGCTTGCTGATGCCGGACTGGACATCTTTTGATCAAAAGGCATCGGACCAGCTTTGAGATGGGTCGATGACCATCTCTTCATACGCATCCTCAAGGAGTACATTGCGTCATACAACAAGGAAAGGAGGAAATGGCATCAGGAAATCACAGCGAAAGGATGGCATCAGGACGGAGGCAGAATATGGTACGGAGGTCATATCTTTGAGGATGGTACATTGGAAGTTTTCGACGAAGACTGTCGCTTTCCTATCATGGATCTTTCAGAAGCTTCACCGAGAACACCTGAAGATGCACGGTTCTCATGCAACATCACTGACATTGATGAGGTATCACTCGACCTTAAGATCCCATGGGAAGAGCTTAAAGACAAACCTTTCGCGTATTCTAACTCGTACATCGGATTTATGTGGGACTTGGCGCAAGATAACGTATACCTATCCAAGGAGAAGAAACAGAAATATCTTTCGGCGATCGGGGTATGGCAGCAGCGTGGCACACATGCACTTCTTGATGTGCAGCAACTATATGGTAAATTATTGCACACGTCACTTATTATCCCGTGAGGCCGCATGCATCTTACGTCCTTAGAGGCTATGCTACGCCTTGCCTTCGACAAGCCCTTTCTCCCACGGAGACTGGTCAAAACCCTGGAAGCGGACCTCACCTGGTGGAAAACGCTTCTCCAGAGCCCATTTGTCAGAAGGACAATACCTAGGCCCTTGTCGCTCCATGACCCAGCAGCGTACTCAGATGCCAGCTCGGGCGTTGGAATTGCTATCGTCATTGGGAACAGATGGCGAGCGTGGAGACTTCGGAAGGGTTGGCAAACCCTCAACGGTCAGAAAGATATCGGATGGGCCAAAGCTGTCGGATTCGAACTGCTTACTCAACACATTATCGGCTTGGGAGGATCGCAAAGACATTTTAGGGTCTACGGCGACAACCAAGGTGTTATCGAAGGCTGGCGTAATGGAAGGAGTAGAAACGCTTCGGTCAACGCTGTCTTCAAGCAAATCTTTGATCATATCTACGATTCCCCCACACCTTACTCAATTTACCCAACCTACGTCGAAAGTAAGAAAAACCCAGCGGACACACCATCTAGAGGAATCTACGGAAGTTCGGAGTTCTTGCTGCCTTCCCTCCCAATCGCCACTGAACTCCATTGTTTCATCGTCGACCCCTTCATCGTATCCACAGACCCAGCAGACTACAGCACGGATGACTTCTCGTCCCTCTCCTGCAACCTCTCTTCTCATAATCATTCCGATGCAGAATGAAGCAACAAACCTCAATTCGACGGAGACTCAATCTATTTCATACACCAACACCAACGGGTCAATAATTAACAATCCGAAGTTCAGAGTGCCAATTCCCGCAGCACATACCGCAACTCCTTTACCTTACAAGAATGGACTCACACTGATTCCATCTTTACTCCATCCCCATTGTTTAGCTCGAGAGAGACTAAAGTTATGGTTTCCGTTGGAGTCGCGGGCAGCATCGGGCACAGACGGGAGAATCTTGGCCATCTTGGAAGAAGATCTAGAAAGAGTGTTAACGGTCATGAACCTGTCATGGGCAGTAGGAACGCAGGAGTGTTATGGCACAGGGCTGCTGGTATTCCACGTTTTTTGTGACGAAAGGAAAGTCCCAGAAAGCCAGAGATGCCCAGTGGATACAAGAACACTTTTGAACTTCGTTTCGAGCTGCGCAGGTTCGTATTCTGGAAAAACACTAATGAACTACGTCTACACGATAAGGGCATGGCATACGCTCCATGGTCAACCCTGGCTAGTTCAACAAGACGAACTAAAGGCAGCTCTAGAAGGTGCAGTGGAACTTGCGCCGGCTACATCCAAGCGAAGCAAACACGAACCGTTCACAGTCAAACTCATCCTAATCATCCGATCTCACCTCAACTTAACAACTCCCCTGGACGCAGCTGTATTTGCATGCTTAACGAGTGCATTTTATGCTCTGTGCAGGCTAGGAGAACTCACCGTTAAGACTATCAAAATGTTTGATCCGAAGAACAACGTCAAACGTTCAGACATAGAATTTGATGTTGAAGACCGGCACGGTTTTCGGGCCACAAGAATTTTCTTACCATGCACGAAAGTGTCTGCAGTTGGTGAAGGTGTTTACTGGGCGCGTCAAGAGAACTTAGCGGATCCAATGGCAGCTCTCTGGAATCATTTTGAAGTGAACAACCTGCGACTCAAAGATCATTTATTCGCGTGGAAACACAATAAAGGATCGAGGCTGCTCACTAGAAGCGAATTCTGGAAGAGAATCGGAGGCATAGTGAAAAGAGCGAGACTAGGAGATCTCAAAGGCCACAGATTGAGAATCGGAGGGACGTTAGAATATCTGCTTCGCGGGATTCCATTCGATGTTGTAAAAACCATGGGGAGGTGGTCTAGTGAGGCCTTCACAGGCTACCTGCGGAAGCACGCGTTGATATTAGCTCCATATCTCCAAGAATCTCCGGCACTGGAACCTTTCACCAGATACACCATGCCTCCGGCGCACTAAGAGGTAAGCAATCACTCAATTATCTCGCCCTCCTCCTTCTGAACGGGTGTCCATGCTGCGCCTAACGCATCGCAGGGCTCCTTCCAGTTTTTGGGAATCACGGCTCATCATGGTCTTTCTTTCAGATTCCAAAATGATGCTTCGGGTCGTGAACCCTTCAGGTTCAAGCCCAAAAAGCCTCATATACCTGTACTACTTTCTGTAAAATCAGCCTATGCCATTGATAAATACATCTGATTTGCACGTGCCAACACGAAAGCTAACAGCTACACATAGACTGTCCTACACATCCATGCATGCATGCTACACTTTACATTGCATTCTCGTTCTGCTTTGGTTACAATGTCCTTGTACTGAACAACTACTTAATATGGTTAAATTAAGTGATTGGTTATGCTGTCATCATGCAGTCACAGTAGGCATAGGTGTCTTTGAAGTTTCTGAGGTTAGTGTCTTGAACTTCTCGATCACACACCTCTTGATTTTCGATGTTTTGGGTCTTTGAACTTTCCCACACTCAATTTCTTATCAATTTCACTTCCTCAGCACTCAATTATTGTTGGATTATCCTGTGAATTTATATATATAATACTGGATGTATTGGAAATCTACTCCAGGTGTCTGATCATCAAATATCGATGTTTTGACAATATGAGCTCCTTATCAGTAGAAATACCCTCTGTACATCAGATCTCAAATTTGCGCCCTATGTAGGGCTGATCCTTGTCATAAAAAGCAAGTATATATGCTATTCTAATGATATATGAACAGGCTGGATTATTTATGCAAGAGTAAGATACTTAAAAACATTAAAAATGTCACAAATATCATTTTCCATGTTTTTGTTCCTGTAGCAAGATCCTATGTGTGTCCTGGTCCAGCTATATGATGGATATACTCCAAATATACATAGAAATAGACTCCTCACCTCAATTAAGGTCCAGTCCTGCAGGAAAATCTTTCACAGGGTGTAAACCACCAGGAGAGGGGGGGGGGGCACACTATGCAACAGCGGATTATCCTATGGTCCTGGGCTCCTGATACATTGTTCCTACTGTTGAACATATGCTGGGGATTATTTTTCAAGTCTATCCATCTAGAAATAATCAAATGGGACCATATTTTGTGTTTTCCTATATATATGCTATATCTATTGATGTAGGACACTTCAGGGGGTCAAATAAAGATGGGAATGTCTTCATATATACTCTCAAACATGTTCTGAATATAATATAACACTTCCTCATCAAAGGGGCAAAAATGTGTAAGTGTTTTGTACCCTATCCTATGTTAAATTGCCCCTGGAGGAGGAGCAGTCACACAAACAAACAAAAAAGTGGTCTATTCTACATATTATAAGAATGGAGCAATTTTCAATATGGTGTTGACGCCATGTGCATGCTCCACTTCAGCCCCTTTGAGGCTCCACTGTGACCATCATTCGAGTGCTCCTGCACTCCATCGATGCCTATAGAACTCATCAACATCTGTCATGTCTCTGCATCAGTACATTTGCACATTTCTTGACCCAACTTTTTTTCAAAAATTGAAACTTATTTATGACTTATTACCTTTATTTACTTGGTGCATTGTGTTGGCAAGTCGAAAAGAAGCGCAAGACAAACAAGTACGAAAAAGCACAAATAAGCATGTAAAAGTAAGTTCAGATACTCCAAGTACAAAAAGTGTAGTAAGTATTATAAGTATTCATTGCATCCATAATTGATTAACAAGACACTAGTTAAGTTCATGACTTCAAAAACGAGTTATTGTGGACGCCATGTGAGGAGGCACCAGTGGACTGATCTAGCAGTCAGGGCTGATGCAGCAGTCAAAGCTGAATGAGACACAGAGGATGTGGAGGTGGATGCAGAGGGCATGGATGCTTTGCTGGGGTTCTGGAAAAGACTCAAGGGGAGACTCTGGTACAGGGATTGAGACGGAACTAAGGTGAGTACTGAGACATCTTCTAATTGACAAGAACTTACCGGTGATCATTTTTATAGTGCCGTCTCGGCGACTCTGACCTGTAAACACTAGCCGTTAGCATTGTAGTAGCACATATTACAGTGACCTATCTCCATATAATACGAGGGAACGGACATGCATAATATCCCGTATGATACGGGCCAGCGGACCATGGGCCCATGATAAAAATATCCTCGACTGTGACGAATGGGCCGGGAGGCAAATTATTCCCGATGGAGGCGGGTAGGCCCATGCAGGGAATATATAGAGTAGATGAGTGGGCCGATGTACATGAATATTAGGTAGACGGGTGGGCCGAGGTAGTTGGATATTATGCAGATGGGTGTATCAAGGTAGATGTGTATGAGATAGATGGGTAGGTACTTGTTATCACATTCACGGGTGGGCCCAGACACATATTAATTAGACGGGTGGGCTGAGGGTGGTATAAATATAGATGGGTGGGCCCATGTGTATCATAATTGTAGACATGATGGAGCTGAGGTAGTTGTACATCAACCAAATCAGAGGAGGTAATAAATCAAAGTTACCAAGTTCCCGGAGCAGCAGGTGATCTCCTGACATGGCCTTTGATGGAGCTGAGGTAGTTGTACATCAACCAAATCAGAGGAGGTAATAAATCAAAGTTACCAAGTTCCCGGAGCAGCAGGTGATCTCCTGACATGGCCTTTGATGGAGCTGAGGTAGTTGTACATCAACCAAATCAGAGGAGGTAATAAATCAAAGTTACCAAGTTCCCGGAGCAGCAGGTGATCTCCTAACATGGCCTTTGATGGTGCACAGGTTGTCTTGCAGAATGTGGAATCTGGGGTGTGAAGCTTGTGTTGCCCTACAAGAAGCCAAGTTTCGACCACCAGAATTTGAGTCAACTGTACCGAGTTCCAAGTTCCGGGACCCGGAACTCAACACATAATTTAGTTAATACTTTCGGTGTTAAATGGCCAACCGAAGTTGAGATGTTTCTGAAGAGAGCAGCAGGTGCTCTCTTGACATGGCCTTTGATGGTGCGTAGGTTGTCATGCAGAATGTGGAATCCGGGGTGCGAAGCTTGTGTTGCCCTACGAGAAGCCAAGTTCCAACCACCAAAATGTGAGTCAACTGTACTCAGAGGAGGTAATAAATCAAAGTTACCGAGTTCCCGGAGCAGCAGGTGATCTCCTGACATGGCGGTGTGAAGCTTGTGTTGCCCTACGAGACGCCAAGTTCCGACCACCCAAATTTGGGTCAACCATACTGACTTCCGAGTTCCGGGACCCGGGAATCGACAAATGAATATTTGTCGACCAGCACACTTCCAATCAGGTAGTATTTCATTGAGCAATGGATAATAATACATCTTTGACAGCCAAAATTATCCCAGGCTCCCTTATCTGATCCTCTCTATCTCCACCCCCTTTAACACCAAAGTCCAGACATCCAGCATTCAGTGTCTGATTTCCCAAGATTAACATCCAGCATGAACGGTTCTTCCCCTTCCACTCCTGATAGCATAAACATCTGGCGCACTTGGGCCCTGACTGTGATTTATGAAGCAGCGGAATATACCGAACAGAAATTCAAGACAGAGAAGACTGGAGGAGGCCCAGTCATACCTTCCCCCAACCTAGACACTGATCTGGTGATGGCATGTGATTGCTTGGCTGATGTACTCATAAAGGCATATAAAAATCCCAGTGGGTCTTCCTGCAGATTTGGAAGATTTGTTTTATCATTCAAATTCCTGCATGACAGTTCAGATGCAGATGGATATTGCAAGATATAGCAAATTGATCTCCCCGAAGGACACCGGGCATAATGAACAAAGAGAGGCGAGGTTGCTTGAGAGGTGTTCTCCTGGCCATGAAGGCAAAAGGTTGGTCGACGAACCTGCCACAATTCTCGATGCATCCGGTGCCATCATCGCATGGTACCTCCCAGACACCCTGACCGACACCACCCAGGTGTGTAATATACATTGTTACTCAATGGATATTGAATATCAAATGGAACCTACAGAAGGAAATCAGGGAGGCCACCGATTTGCTCGCTCCAAGCCTCGAAAAAAGTGTAAGGGCTGATGGCATTTGGCGAACTAATCAAAAGTGGTTCAAACAGGGCTCGGATGATGTTGGCGCAACTCCCGATGTATCAATTTATCTCCGGCATGGTTTCAACAGGGACACGAGGTAGGATCCCATGAGATGGTGATTCCAGCAGTCATACTCACCAATCCCAAAGACTGTGTCCGATCTGGAGGTATCTGCATCATTGAAGGGACCTTCCTGGGAGAATATCCTCAAAGCCATTGCAAGGCCAGCAGCCATCGTGTCCGCGGCACTCAGGGTCATGCATCCTGAGCAGTACTGGGCAGGGTTGCGAACCTTGTCCAACCTCGGACATATAGCAGTAAGCAAGGATCTGCCACAGATGCCGGAGGCCCTGCAGTACTGGGCATCTGTGTTTAACACCCTCTCCATCATTTACAATCAGGAAACCCCCAATCATTGAGACCATTTGTCTATTGCTGAATGCTTCGACATTCTCACCACCGTGGGAAACTATTCTGATGCTCGGATGACAATGCCAAGCCTTCAGCTGGAGTTCAAGTACAATTCCGGCTGTATGATTGTGTTTTCCGGAAGGATTGTGAGACATGGAGTTTATGATGTGGAAGGGGATCGGATTGCTTGGGCATGGTATATGAGGGATTCTGTTCACATTTATGCTGGTGTTCCATCATGTGGATGGGCTAGTGTGGATGGTCCATACAGCGTGTGAAAGATCAAACAAAGAGCAAGCATTGTGACCTATATACATTCCAACAAATGAATACCATGTACCAATAGTTATCCGGACCTCAATACTCAATTTTGAGCATTTGCGAAGTGATATATGGGACTGAATAATTTGGATGCGAGCCTTGGTATTCAATAATTGGAACTCGGGGGTCCTCAAACACCTTTTGTTTCCTTGACGTGTATGCCAGGTAAACTGCGCCAGTGAGTGAGGGTCAGGCAATGCAATAAAACGATAATCTCCAGACTTTGCTTTGAGTACTGGAGGAGCAGCGATGATAAAGTGATGTAAAATGCGATGATGGTTGCATGGATGACGAGGGGGGAGTAGACGGATCGAAAGAGGCGAACGAGGGCTTCGAAATGAGTATAGGGTCGACTAGGTTTGGTCAAGAATTGAGTGAGAAACAAGGGAAATGGTGGAAAAGGGAGAGAAACGCGAGAATGGTGGATTGCGGAGGAACGTGCGGACGTATCGGGAAGCGGATCGAACGGATGGACAGCGGCGGCAAATGCGGTCAGAATGAGTATAGGGTTGATAGGTGCGCGATGAAGGGGTGAAAAGATATAGATAAAATGGTGTAAAAGTGCGATAAAATAGAGGAACGGCGAAAAACGCGAATGGTGGGCGAACGGCGCAGCGGATCGTGGCGCCGATGGGCGCGAATGAAAGCCATGAATGAGGGCTTCAAAACGGTTATAGGGTCGAGGGGGTTCCGATGCGAAATGGGCTGGTGAAAGTGCAACAAAGTGCGGAGGTGCAAGAGGAAGGAGGAGGAAGGGGTAAGGTGCAGGACAACAAGGGCTGGTCCTATCAAGAAGCGGATTGGGGCAATGGACAGAGCCACTGAAGGATGGTAAATGGCCAAAAGAGCTAAATGAGACAGGCCTTTGAGCACCCAGAAAACCCTTATCTCCCCTCAACTTCTCAAAAACACCAAAAACTCGATAACTCCACCACTACTGCTCCAAATTCGATGAGCCAGGGCTCAAAATGATCGGACGGACGTGGGGAATACGACCCTAAGTTTGCGAGAGATCCGCTCGAAAAATGCGTGAGAAAAACACCTATCAGTGCGCTGGGGAGGAGGAGAAGATGCTGAAAACTGGGAATTGTGGGAGAAGCTGATAAGGAATGACTGTGGTAGGATAATAGGCGAATTTGTGGGATGGTTGGAGAGCTGGAAGAGCCTAGAAACACAAGAAACCCTCGCAGTGGGCTCCAGTTGAAGGTACAACAATTCAGATGGTGAGTCTGAACAATGTTGGGTCTTGCAGAACCTAGCTGCTATTCAACCCTAAAGGGTTTCTGGACCAGGCTCAAGGCTCAGAGGAGAGGAAATGTCATCAAAACTTGCTGAAGACTCTGACTCATACTGGTAACTGGTGAAAAGGTAACTTGATTATGTAAGCTACAAAAGTGCAAACTTATGTCGAGAAATTTACGGTGGCGCTCAGCCAAAATGCCACGCGAGGCACATGACACCAATCGATTACCTTTTCGAGCCGGGATTTGCTGACCTCACCAGATTCTTGTGATGGCGTGAGTTATGATGAGTGGGGGGAACTCATCAGTTCCATTCAAATCCAACTAACACTGTTTTCGACACCAAACGTCTCACTTGCCTGTGTCGAAAGTGGACGACTTGAAATCAGTTACCATTCAAATCTTTCAACTAACGCTATTTTCGACTCATTTGCCTGGACTTGGGATGGGATTTGCTCTGGAGGAGATTAGTGCCATGATTCTGATGAAGATGAAGGAGACCACGGAGGCCTTTCTTGGTGAGAAGGTCACCCACACAGTAGTGAGTTGAGCCACCAAGGATGCTGATACAATTGCTGGGTTGAATATTCTTCATATCAACAAGCCTACCACTGCCGCTAGCGCCTATGGTCTTAATACTAAGAAGGGTGGCGAGTCTCAAATTATATATGAGAGATCTTGGATCGATGACAGTGTCTTCGAGGTCTTGGCAACTGCTGGTGATACCCACCTTGGCGCTGAATGTCACTTGCTGCGAGAGACACGCTCCCCTCGCGCCGTGCGTGCCTTATTAATAGCCTTCAACAACTGTGTGTGCCCCAGTTCGGCCTCTGGATAAGCTGTGAGGAAGCGTGCCTCATTTGATTTGTACCTGGAGACGAAACAAAGGGTGAGCGTGCATGCCAGTGGAGTGAGTGTCAGCATCGACTTACTGATTAATGAACTCCAATGCAATAGTTGCCCTCTGGTGATACTTTGACGCGAACCGTCGATTGGCACCTTGGTACCACTCCCTATCGCTGTCCTCAGTCATCACAGCGTCAATGACACCGTGGACATTCATGGCAGCCAGCTCCGCTTCAGCTTCGCTTGGGGCCTGGTATGATATTGGTGAGACGGAGACATCACAAGGAGAGAGAACATACCTCAGTCCAGTGAAAGCCAAACAACTCCAGCATGTGCTGGAAGTCGCAAGTGAGCCAGTGGGGGCTGCTTCTAGCCTTGTGGCCTTTGTCAGGCAAGCACTCGAGGCCATCAAAGACAAAGACTGCATGCAGTGGCAGCTTCAGCAGTGTCCGCAGTCGAAAGAATAGTGTCCGCAGCTCTGGCGACTTTCCAGCTCCTGCATGGTTGATTCAAAAGACAGTGCAGACACTGTGCATCCACAGGCTAACAGCATAAGTGAGTTTGACGAACAAACAAAAGAAGAGAAGCATCATACCTAGCATCAATCCCAATCTTAAATAATCGGAGCTTGCAGTCACCTTCAACGTCTTCAGTCTTCAGCTCTGACACTGCAAGTTCCTTGAGAGTTCGGTTTTCAGCAGATAAAGCGACTCGCTGCAATGAACATCAGTACCTGCAGCCAAAAGCAAGAAAATCTCAGCTCACCTCCCATAGTCCACGGATTCCCATGATGAGTCGTGATGGTAGTAGACAACGATGGAAGTTTGTTGAAAGGGGGCTGAATAAAAAGGGGTAGATTTGAATGTCACCTGACCACAAGCAGTCTGAAATCAGACACGAGCTTAATGATACGAGGAATACGTCGGGAGTATGCTGGAATATCTCGGAGTTAGCATGACCATACTGCTTGCCGCTCCGCCTTGTCAATCTTGGAGTCCTGGAGGACCTTCTTGACAGGCGTGAGCGTGCTGCATAACAGGTCCATGCACAGCTCCTCAAAATGAGTGCCAGTAAGAGAACTATAGAAGTAAAAGAGGGAGTCAATTTCAATGGAAGCCTGGGTTGCCGATGATATATAAGATAATCACTCACCCTTCTTGTGCTTGCGCTCATCAATAACCTTTTTGTCGAGACCATATGCGATGGCAGCAGCAGTGGGCTCGTTGATGATATGGAGAACGTTCATTCCAGAGATAGGACCAGTGTCTTTTGTAGCCTGTCTCTGGGAGTCGTTGAAGTAGGCAGGGATGGTGATGACAGCATTGCTAATATTGTATCCCAAGTAGGACTCAGTGGTCTCCTTCATCTTATGAAGAACCATCGACGAGATTTCCTCAGGAGAAAACTTGGCAGCAGCAGTGGGCTCATTGATGATATGGAGAATGTTCATTCCAGAGATGGTACCAGCGTCTTTTGTAGCCTGTCTCTGAGAGTCGTCGAAGTAGGCAGGGACGGTGACAACAGCGTCGCTGATATTGTAGCCCAAGTAGGACTCAGCAGTCTCCTTCATCTTAAGAAGAACCATCGACGAGATTTCCTCGGGAGAAAGCTCCTGCTCCACTTGGATGTGAGGCTTACTGGCCTCATTGAAAACAGTGAAGGGGAAGTGCTTGATGTCCGACTGGACCTTGGCATCAGAAACACTACCAAGATGCGTTAGCATAAGAAATGAAAGAGGTCAAAACTTACATTTTGTGGGGGCTCATAGCGGCTGTTACGCTGACCGTCGGTCGGTGTGTGCGAACTAGGATAGGTCTTCTCAGCGACGGCTCGAGTGAGCCTACTGAAGCTGAGGGTGGTTCTCGGCTTGACGGAACATCAAGGGTTCCTCCGGTGATCTCGGTAAGATGGCGCTCGTCGAGATACAGGGCTAGCGGATACGTGCTAAGTCGTAAGGGGGCGACTTAGAAGTGTGGTCTCACACAAGGAAGCTGGTAAGGCTTAGTTGAGCAAGTTCTGGGGATGAACCTAGTAGATTAAAGTAAAGTCTAAGTACAATAATCTGTCTACTTATATGTGCTACATATAGGTATTCTAGCTCAGTCTGTAATCTATAGTATATCGAGGATCTATGATAACAAGACATGAGGTCAGATAAGATACATGAGGCTTAACCTCTGATCAAGCATGCTGCGCCAAGGGCAGCTGCGCATAGGTACAGGAAGTGCCAAGAGCGCTCCGGATCTTCATGAAGCAACATGCGGTATGCATGCGCTGATCTAGGGTGACCATGAGGCGTACAGCCTCCATGGATCAGGTACAAGGCCGTCTAGGCCAGGGGCGGGGTCATAGCGCCAGGGGCGGGGTCATAGCGGTCCAGACCGCTGTCTTTCTAGGCGCAGGCGGCGCACCGCCGCGCGGGGAGTCTAGTAGAGCGGGGGCAGGTGTAGGCAGAGCTGGGGCTCCTGTAGGTGTTACAGATGCCTGTAACAGTGGCCTGGTTCTGAGCAGCATCACCAATACGAAGAACATTCATTCCAGAGATGGTACCAGTGTCTTTTGTAGCCTGTCTCTGAGAGTCGTTGAAGTAGGCAGGGACGGTGATGATGGTGTCGCTGATATTGTAGCCCAAGTAGGACTCAGCGGTCTCCTTCATCTTAAGAAGAACCATCGACGAGATTTCCTCGGGAGAAAACTCCTGCTCCACTCGGATGTGAGGCTTACCAGCCTTGTTGAAAACAGTGAAGGGGAAGTGCTTGATGTCCGACTGGACCTTGGCATCAAATACACTGCCAAGATGTGTTAGCACAAGAAATGGAAAAAAGAGGTCAAAACTTACACGTTGTGGGGGCTCATAGTGGCCTGGTTCTGGGCAGCATCACCAATCAACTGTTTGTTGTTGGCATAAAGTCCTGAGGCCCTGTAAAGTACAAGTGGGAACCACAAATGAATAATAAAATAAAAAAGTACCTTCTCCAGGAGAGGTGTTGATGTTGTTGGAGGCGTTCACCAGTGGTATTGTGCATGGCAGGGACTGAAGAGTTGCACAGCGGAGGAAGGTGAAGTCACGTGATCGTGACACCTAAGCCACCCATTTATGATAGCTGTGTAGGATGAGTTGGAGCGAGAGGAGGAGGGCTTGAAGGACGTAGTTACATGTAAAGTACTGTAAAGTGCGATTTTGAGTGGGTAAAGTGAGTAAAGTGCGGGAGAAGGAGAAATACACTGTAAATTTTGTAAATTTTGTAAATCTCAGACTTTCGGGCAGGCTCTCAGCTGGGTGTGGATGCACCCACCAACATTGTGATTTTTTTTTGCTTCCATGATTAGGTGCCTGGCGGATGTTTTATATCCCAACATATACTATATATATATATATTGATACCTGAGGAGTCTGCTTCATCTGCCAGATGGTGATTTGACTGCAGAACTTGAGGAGTCTGCTTGGTTTGTCAGTGATTTGTATTGATACTTTAATGCTCGCAATTTTCTATTACTGGTAATTTAATGTTCTACACTTAGTATGTACCTTCAGACTTTCAATGCAACGTGCCATAATTTTTCGTCCTAGGACGAAAAGTTACGGCAGGATCATGCGGCAGGACAATGCGGCGGCAGGACAATGCAGAATTCCAACCATATGTCACGTGATGTGGGATTCCCTTTTTTTCCCAACGAATCTGAGACAAATCCCTTTTACAGAATATACATTAGCTAATCGTAAATTTCTCCGGATATCCCGACTTAACACTAAGGTAAAAACAGTCTCTGCAAGCCCAGCCAGAAATGAATCCCTACAACGGATGTCCTGCAATTGCCTCATCATGAAATGAAAGGAGGTGGAATGAAAAGACATTGTCCGGAACCATGTTCCAGGTTAGCATGGGATACAACTTAAGGATATAAGCGACAGGGATCGGAAGAACCAACACAATATTCTGTGAAGCGGAGTACTGCAGGAGTGGTGTGACAAAAGTCTGCTCAAATTCTTAGCATTGACCAACAAAGTCATCAGGGCAGTGGTAACATACATTCATCTCCCATTGCAGCCCGGCTTTAAAATACTTGATCCGGTCAGAAGATAGACCATTGTTGGCAGCTTCCATCCGATATTGAGAGATGCATGCATGGACCCGCGATCCAGCCATTGCCAATGTGCAGGAAATAGTTGCAAGGCTCAGCTTCAGGGGTCAGTAATGGCTTCCGGCATTCAGAGTGCCAGAAGTGGATGCAGGAGTTGCAGGCATGGCTAATACAGGACTATGGCGCTGGCAATGCAAGTGAAAGATGGTGAAGATGTGAATATAAGAATCACTGATGGATGGATACAAAATTCAAACTCTGACATGGGCTGACCCGGACAATTCCCGGGCCTCAATTATGTATGTGGAAAAAGGGACTTCATGAGAAAACAATGTTCATTCATCTCCAGCCTCTATCAACACATTTTGTAGGTCTTGAAAAGCTGCCTGCGCATCCTGTGCAAGCAATGAATACATTTGGGATTGCCTTCCGGCATAGCATCCGTGACCCGGAAGGTGTTTCTCCAATGATTCCTGCATGTGGTCACCCCATTGGGTTGCTTTCCACAAAAAGAACTTACATGTCCAATCCATCTCCAATTTGACCAATATCATTTCTTCCCTCCATCGATCTCGTAGTGCCTTTGCCCTGAGCCAATGGACTCGGTAAACTTGGCATGGGTCCAGTCAGGTAACCACGGGATATGACATGCAAGCAGGAACTCACATTCCTCATTCCAAGATTGATCAGGACCCCCGAGGTCGACTTCAACAGACCAAAACCAAGCCAAAGATTCATTTCGTTGACCTCGGGCATTTGGGTTGCCCACTGCAGTGCTGATTTTGAGTTGCTCACAAAGCAGGGGTTTGTATTTCTGAAGCTGGTCTTGTCCCGGCTCAAGTTTCATCATTTGCTTCCTGGTCTTTGCATATATGTTGGCATGGAGGGAGACTGCCTGCTGCACCAACGTCACCTGGGACCAAGCTCGAGTTTTCAGGGCCTGGGATTTGGCCTGCCTAACGGTTGTTCGGAACAGGATGACCTTGTTGCAAAGGTAAATGTGGAGATTGTGAAGGGCATCATTGGCCTGCCCTTCATGAAGCGACATCTCCAGGGGAATCAGATCCTCTGCCATGCATTGTCTGCATCTATCAACCCCCAGGTTTGATGGCAACAGGATTACAGTGAGCTCGGGAGAGTTTGTCCATGTATGAGATGTCTCTGTGAAATCCGCCGGGTCATCATCGAGATCATCTAGAATGTCTACATTCAAGTCCTCAGGCTCATCATCTGCATCAAATCCCTCCCTGAGATGTGTTAGAGCAGACCGAGCAAATCCATCTATCTGGCCTTGGAGCCGATCGTGTTGATGGGCGATGTCTAATCTCTGTGTCTCGGTGGATCTTCTTCCGATCCTTCAGACCTCGATGAGCAATGCAATCTGAGCCTCTTCAATTGCTAACCCTGTTGATATCCATGTCGCCACAGATCTGCGAGAGGGTGCTGCATTGCGGGCATTACCCTCCTCTAATAATCTAAGTTCGATCTCCTTTTTGCTAGGTGCTGAGTGCAATATTAATTCAGACCTCGATGGAGACAATGGAACTCAATGTACCCTTTTTTATATTGATCTCATATTCATCCATCATCAAAGGATCATTCAATCTGCTTGACTGAGCTATCCTCTCCCTGGCTAACCATTCTGTCTTCAAATGTGAGGGTGCTGCTTCATCGAGTCTGTCAAATGCCTTTCCACTTTCCGAGATGCCATTCCTCACCAGCTTGTATTTCCGGCATAAAGTCCTTTTCATGTGAATCATCTTGCAGAAATTGGAGTCATTCATCTGATAATCAAGGCATTCCTTTCAGTGGGGAGATGACATTCCCTGAGCAGCAGGGGAGATCAGATTGAGCCGTGCCCATAGCATCTCCATGATCTCTCCATCGATCCGACCAATGCCTTTAATAAAGTTAGAAGCATATCGGACATAGCAGCTGTCCTGATGGCCATGAACGTGCCACAACCCAATTCCGGGAATGATGGTTAGTTGTGGTGCCATTTCTAGAAATCGACTTTGATCCACCCGAACCCGAAAGTGTTTGTTGTATTGACAATTAATATCATAGAAGGTGACAGCCCTGGTGATGCCTTCCATGTTGTGCCAGGAAGCCTCACAAAGGGCATAGTCCATGTTCATTTGTCTGCAAGTGACCCATGGTTAACTCGTGAATGCGGAATGGTGGATGTGGCTTGCCTTTCGCCTTTCTGAAAATCCACCATGGAGTGAGGGACAAAGCAACCGTGTCTGGCACAGGCAACTCCCCCGATACCAGTGGACTCCAACTTGTGCCGAGCAGCATTAGCTTGATTTACTGCCCGGTGGTTGTTGCAGCTTGATTTTTCCACCATGTCAGCAGCCTCTGCCAGATGCATTTTATACCTGTCCTTTCCTACCATGAATCCAAGCCCATCGGACAGCCAAACTTTATTGAATGGCTTAATGGGATGCAGATGTTCTGCTTTGAAATTTCCGTCCATCACAAATGACCAGGTGTATTTCCAGCTTGGATCGCTAGTATTATTATGGAGGCCACATTGGTTGAGAATAGGACTCACTCATCAAGTGATTCATCCTCTGACAACAGCACATTAATCCCAGGCTGAGGACATGCTGGGCAAAATAATGCGAATTCTCCTGTGCTCGGATTATCAGAACGATGGCCAAAGCCATGCCATTTCATTGTCTTCAACTGCCTCCACTGTCGAGCGACCCTCATGAGCTCTCTGTATCGGTCCTTGCAATGTGCTTTGTCAATATGATGTCCAGTAGATGAAGAGGGTAAGGCATTACCGGAACAAGGTGTGGAAACATGCTGGAGGTCATTCGCCGGAGCTTGCTGTAATAGTTCATCGCCGAGGTGCCGCATTCAAGGCTGTCCAGTAGAAAATCATTGAGCACTCTGAAGGTGAACACAGTCTTTGGCCTGTTGAAAGATGCAGGGAAAAATCCATGTCGAAACATTTGAATGTCCGGACTCATGGCATTCAGGACATTCACAGCATCGAACCTCCAGGTGATGAACTCCGGACTTGTCGACAATGACCATGGTGTTTTCCTTTGGCTGGAACTCAGGGTCTGGACACAAATGGCAGATCTTCAGGCTCGAGCAGGTCTTCAGGTTCATCTTCTTCAAACAAATTCCACCGATCAGGTGACCGTCAGACATTGTTTGCCATCATGGCCAAGGTGTATAATGAGTCCCACATGAGCGAGACAACTCCGCTCGAAGAATCACCCATTCCATTGACTGATCCAGTGGAAAGGATTGCTACTGATGTTGACTCCTGCAACAGCCCGTGCAATAGAGTGGCTCACCAAGACAATCTTGACATTTGTACACCCCATCCTGTTGGCAGATGATGCATCTCCTGTCTTCTGGTGGAGCTTCTCGATTGAGGAGGTGATGTAGATATGATTCCTGCCTTGGCAGCCATTGCCTGAGGTAGTCATTTTGACTCTGTATTTTTGAATGCTTAGCCATAGTTTGAATGACACTCCAACATTGTACATGAACTTGCCATGGTTTTTGGGAGTTGCAAAGGCTCAAATGAGCCTTGGTCCTGCTCGTAAGTATTGTCAGGAAAGTCTTCCCAAGGAGGTGGTGCCTCAACAGGCTGAATTGTTGGTGATTCTGGGGGAGAGTTAGGCATGGACCTGTAGGCATGTCGCCTCGTGCTTGCAAGTGGGACCTTGACCCAAGTCTTCCTACCTTTGCTGCCCCTTGCTTCCACCCTGTGAGATTTTTGCACTGGGGTGCATCTACCTATCTTCATCTTCTTTACTAATGTTGCAAGCAAGGCATCAGCTCAGGTGTAATGAATTTTTATTGCAATATGATGTGGTGCAGTCCTGTTGGCTCATTACAAATTCATTTCCATTAATGGCTTCTTGTCCAATATGGGCTGATTAACCTATCATTAGGCTTTGCTCAAAGTTCAACTTCGCACAATTCATTAATACTTCCACCTTGCAAATCCTTAGCCCTTTCTGCATTCTGATTCACTATGGCAAGAACAGGTCATTCCACCAACACGACTTCCGGAAGACACAGGGTGCATCAACCACAGTCTCAGAAGCTCACTGGACAAGGAGATTTTGGAGTTGAAGAACTACCTTCCTGAGTGGACTGCTGCCAAAAGGAGTGAGAAGCGAGCGATTTTCACTGCCATAGCAAGGGCGGCCAGGTTGTTTGCTCCTAAGTTGGACCAAAAACAATGGAAAAAGAGGAAGCAGGTGAGGCTTCTTTGTTGTGTTGAAAAACTAAATTTTCAACATCACATTCTTTCATCAACTCTTAGGTGTACAAGACTTGGTTGTTCAACAACAAGAAAAAGAAGGAAAGGAAGGACATGATCAAGTATGGGAGGAAATGGACACCCAGGATGGTGGTCTACCAGCAGAAACGCGAAGAGGTGCTGAAGAGGATTGAGGACGAGTCTGGGGTAAAGCCAGGAGATCCTGGTATGTTCAAACATTATCAGGCGGCGGTGAAGAGAGTCATGGCTGAATTGGACGACGATGAGTTGGAGAAGGCAAAAGAAACAGCGGAGGAGTGGTCCAACAACTGTCCGCCTCCGGAGATACAAGCACAAGTAGCTCGTAAGAAGGGTCCGGCATATATGGAGCACTTTTCGAACGAGATGTGGAGGCAATGTGGGATGAGAGTTTTTGTGATGTCGGCTTGGAAGAATGAAAAGGGAGAGGTGCTGTTCAGGATATGAGTACATTTATCCATTGACGCAGATCTTTCATCTCAAAATATTCATGCAGGCATGATGATAACAAGGCCTTAGGAAATGGGGACAGCTTCATGAAGACGAAGGACTGGGAGGACATTGAGCCAGTGTGGCAGGAGTACAGCGCAGGAACAGTTCGGTGAGTGTTTGAACCATGTATACCAGATTGAACATGTTGAGCATCACAATGATAGGCTCCAGTGGCATGGGATGGAGGATGTCAGGTCAAGGGAGGTCGAAAAAGAATTCGAAAACCAGCTTTCGAACTCAAAATGGACGGGGAGGGTATGCCACTCCTTCCCAACATCATGGACATGACACTTGAGGAGAAGAAGGCCATAGTGAGGGCCTTTCTTACATCGCACTATCGTGAGTTTCTCGTCACATCATCTGACAAATTGTTCAATGCATGGACACAGGGATATGTTCCGGGAAGGACAAGGCGGTTGTGCCATGGAGTGCCATTGTACAAAGTCAGGATGACTTCGTGGCCCGGACGTATCTTCCGGCGGATGTTAACTTGAAGGAGCCTTCGAAGCTGCAAAATTGGGACACGACTGCCTTGCTCCATTTCTGGTGTGCTCGGCAGGAAACAGGCAAAGGTCCCACATTTCTGTTCAAAGCATGGAAGAACAATGATGGGGACATGGTACCATCTGTCATATCTGGCAAGTCGCCCTCTCCTCAGACTCATATAGTGAGAAAGCAGCAGAGGGTTACCATCCGAAGGCCTCGGGATTCGTCGACAGAAGCCGAGAGTGATAAGGAGAGTGCCACTAATCATACTGAGGATGATGTGGATGATGACTTGGCTGACGGGAGACATCTGCTGAAGAAACCCAGGACGGTGAAGGTACAACAATTCAGATGGTGAGTCTGAACAATGTTGGGTCTTGCAGAACCTAGCTGCTATTCGACCCTAAAGGGTTTCTGGACCAGGCTCAAGGCTCAGAGGAGAGGAAATATCATAAAAACTGCTCAAGACTCTGACTCATACTGGTAACTGGTGAAAAGGTAACTTGATTATGTAAGCTACAAAAGTGCCAACATAAGGTGTTACAGTAACATGGCACGAGTCCCCCGCCGGCAGACAGCCCTCTGCCACTCGCACGGCTATAGACGATAGACGACACCGGAGTCTCACCAGCTCCATAGATGATGATAGATGAGAGACGATAAGCGGCAACTGCCGGCTTAGTCAGCGGTCTGGACCGCACGTGACATAGACATGACGACATAGGTCTAGAAGACCTATTTATGTTATCAAGATAGAAGGCAAGCCTCGTGTTGCCTCGTGTACTGATAGAAGGATACCACGTGGATCCTATCTCTGATAGAAGCGTACCGCATGGACGCTATCTACGATAGAAGCCCGCCTCATGGACGCTATCTCTGACTCATGTAGATAAGCATATTAGAACCCAGCTTTAGGCTGAGCTTAGATACGATAGAGTAGCCTTATATAAGGTCGAAGATTAAAGTAGATGTTCCTTACTTTAATCTTACTAGGTACTACCCAGAAACTAGTCCAATCAACTAGCTTTATCCTTGAACTCCTTGTCCCGCTAAAGCTACCTGCTCGACATCGACTCGTACCTTCAGTGACGCCTCTCACTGTCTGTAAACCCTGCTATCATCTCAGCGTAACCCCTCGTTAACCACCACGAGCTACGTTCGAGTACGCAACCTTTGCTTGTCTGTAAAGGCCGACGACTCTCAGCACTCGGTACCACTGTCGTGGTTGTCGCTGTTTAGATCATCCTAGTCGCACACGACCGTTTGTCGTAACAAAAGATTAAAGTCCAACTCGCACGTCACCCATCTGTGACGCCAGATCCCTGATCGTACCTATCTTCAACGCTACCGAAGATCTGTAGAAGAAACCCCGAAACGTACCGGCCTGACCAGTCGCAAGAATATAAGAACCGCTGTCACAGTAGAAAACTTCCTGCTCGGAACACTACGAAGATCGAAGATAACCATCTCCAATATGGCAACTTCCCGAAACACCCTGGCCGCCTCCCACCTTACGGGAAAAGAAACTCGTATCTTCCTGAACGAGAAAAGATGCTTTGTATGCCACGTCATTGGCCACAAAGCCGCGGACTGCCCCCAATGGCCCAGAACCCCGCGGAGAAAGATGATCGAAGAAGACCTCCGGTTGAAATCTGTCAAAGAAACCGGAGTTAAGAAGAACGAATTACGGGTGAACGCCACCCTGATAACCAGAACGAGAGAAACCCCCATCGCGACTTCTATGGTCGTCGACTCAGGGGCGTGCCAGTCCTTTGTCAACAAGGACTTCTGCACAACGCACAGAATCTCGTCGCACCAGCTAGAGAAGCCCTTCATACTCTCTAACGCTGACGGATCCAGCTTCGGAAAGAAGCCAATTGAGAGGTATTGCACCCTCTCCTTCCAGATAGACGAACGGGTATGCACCGAACGGTTCTACCTTGCCGAGCTTACTCCGAAAGAGAAGCTCATGCTTGGACAACCCTGGCTTATCAGCCACAACCCCGCCATCAACTGGACGAACGGCACGGTGACTCTTAAGAGCACCGTAGATTCCCGAAAGAAGGAAAAAGAAATAGACTCCGACCGGAAGAAGAACGGCAAGACGCCCCTCTTCCAGAAAGAAGAAAAGAAGGGCGCACAGAAAAGGAAAAGGTCCGTTTCCCCGACCACTCCCCGCGCCTTCTCCAGTGGCCTCGCTTCTATGAGCTTGGCACCAACAACGAAGATTGTACCGGTTCCTGAAGAACCGCACGGAAACCCGCCATCCGTGAAACTCCCTATTCCCACTGCACGATCTTCGAAAATCGTGAAGAAAGATTCGATGCCCCGTATTGACCTCGCGGCAAAACGGTTTGAGCAGAAGAAACCGGCCACTGATCCGGAGACAACTCAGAAGAAGGTCGTAAGACCTGCGGTAATCACGGACTATATCATCCCTGACGCACCCACGAAGAAGATCGTACCGGCTGTTCAGCCGATGAAAGAAGAGACTCCTGAACCTTATCGATTCTCGGCGGAGCCTGCATCAGTCCTCGGAAAAGGACGTGCAGTTATGACAGAAGAACCGCCTATCTCGAAGGCACCCAGACTGGCCCCTGAACCAGAAAAAACTCAGACAACCTCTAGATTTGAATTTTCCGGAGAACCGATCTCCGTTCTCGGAAAAGGAAGAGCCGTGTCGACGGCAGAACCACCTGAAGCCAAGAAACTCAGGTTTTACGAAAGCCCGGCTGATGATACCGACACAGCCGATGAAAACCCCATCCCGAATTCCCTGAACCTCTCCATGCCTTCCGCGGAGATCCCCGCCGATAACATCGATGCAATGATGCAACACCGGGAGCCCGCACCAGAACAGTCTTCTGACTCAGACTTCGACATGTTCTTAGAACGTGTTCGTCTTATAAACGAGGCCCACAGCCTGAAGGATTTGAAAGAAAATGACCCTGACGAGTTTGCTCGTCTTGTAAAGAAGGAAGAAGAAGAAGTCGGACCGCACTTTGTCCGCTTCACAGATATGGAATCTGACGATGACCGAAGCGAAGAAGCAATAACGCTCGCTTCCGAACCTCGGGCGCTCTACGCGCCACACCCTGCTTCCAATCCCATTGAAAATATATGGTTGGATTTAGAAGAACCATCGACGCACAACTGGCGCATGGTTGATGAAGAAGGAAACGACATCGAATACGAAGGCCCTGACGACGGCCTCGATTTTTAGACTGAAGATTAGTCATGGTAGACTAAACGGCTTATTGAGGGGGTAAAATCCCTGATTTATTCTCGTTTCACGCACGACCCCCCACCACGAATACCATTTCCCGACTACTTCTCTATGATCCCAGATGACGACTTCGACGAAATCTCCGCAAAGAGACTAAACTACGACGAGCCCGGCACGGCTTTAAACTGCACAGCGGTCCGTAACGACCTAAAACTATGATCGTCCGAGAAGACGTAAAACTAGGAGAAAGGACGAACTCCCCGAACGGTCCCCACAGCCCTGGAACCCCTTATCCACG